>NC_088235.1:92689060-92774004 GCF_036934945.1 Oncorhynchus masou masou | reverse complement strand
CCTAAATATGGTTCACCAATCAAAGACAATGACTAACACCTGCCTCTGATTGAGAACCATATCCGGCCAGACATAGAAATAGACAAACAAGACATCCAACATAGAATGCCCACTCAGATCACACCCTGACCAACCAAAACATAGAAACATACAAATAAACTATGGTCAGGGTGTGACACACATGCTCAATATCTGCAGCTCTCTGTGTATAGCGTATACGGCAGGCCTCCGCTTTTCATTAGCTAGATGCCATGAAGGCTCACTCTTATTTTCAGTGAAGAGCTCAGAGTCAATACCAAACATCTATCAGATTGTTCAGTAAAAGTCTAAGCTTAAACCTTTTTATGTTTCTTGGAGCCAGACCTGGGTCAAATACTTGAGCTGACTGAGATTTACAGTAATTACCAATGGAATAGTTCCAAAAGAGCATACTCCAGCTAAATCAAACTACCTTAAATATCTCTAAGTATTTGAAAGTATCTGACATATGTATTGTACACAGGTCATGTCGAGGCCGCCTGTGTTGTCCCTTGTAAAACCTCTGTTAGACAGTATATTGGTGATAGGCCTTCTCCTGCATCATCCAACAACCACCCCAGGCTACCGATTATACTGTACCTCTAAATATCAGCCCAGACCCATTTTCCTCTGCTTAATCTATCCAGATCCATTCTCACCAGTTAGCTATCTAACACTATACAGACTCATTCTTCTGCTACAACCAGGTTGGCAGCGGGATCACACTATCTTGGCTATACTAATATTTGAACATATTTTCCCTTATTCTGTCAATTAAAGTTAGAATATTTATGTAACATTGGATTAAAAGTGGGTACAGATTTGATCACACTTTTGTTGTTGAGAATATTCCTGTACCGCAGGAAATGCAGATGCAGATGAAATGCACCTTTGTGATTGACATTCATTTACTGAAAACCCACACTAACAGACAGTATTGCAATTTTCATGTAGCCTAATTTTGGCCAGCTATAGCCTAACAACCAATCAAGCAAGATTATGGAGATTGCATGGCTGTGTGCTCCATTTTATACACCTGTCAGCAACAGGTGTGGCTGAAATAGCCGAATCCACTAATATGAAGGGGTGTCCATATACTTTTAGTCTTGTAGTGTATCTTACATTTACATTTACATTTAAGTCATTTGGCAGACGCTCTTATCCAGAGCGACTTACAAATTGGTGAATTCACCTTATGACATCCAGTGGAACAGATGGCGGTGCACGCAGAAATACGCGTGGTTCACCGTGGTGGCGTGTGGTTCTAAATAAACAAGCTTTAATGGCCAAACAAATTACCCTGACTGTTGTTGGCACCCATGAGAGCTATGAGAAAGGTAACATTAAAATTTAAAAAATGAAATATGTCCACTCGTTGGTTGCTGCTCCCACAAGTGCTTTCAGAGCCACACAAACAACCTTTAAATGGACGTGATCTGCATCAGGCCACTGACGTAAGACCTTATCTTTCTAAATATGGCTTGTTATAGGACGGGTCAAGACTACGTATGGGAGAAGCAAAGAGTGAGTGAACCTAGTCTTCTCTACAGTTGCTTCTTCTATTTATGCCCAACTCTTATGCCAAGTTGTATGTATGTAAATACTGTCTTTTCCACATTAAAGCTGCAGTCTGTGGTAATAAACTAGTTGGAATAGTGTGTACTGGAGCATATCTTCTGTCACTGGCACTGTGACCTATACCGTGGGAGGTAAAATCAATATTTATACTGAGAGCAGTCCATAGTTTCAAGTAGTTTAATCTAGTGTCTGTGTAACTCTCTGTCATCCCGTTTCTCTGTTTATCAACAAATGAACTAATTAAATCAGAATTTTTTTGTGGTGATGTATTCAGTTTATACAGGGCAATGGAATGGTTGGAATACATGGTCGTAGGAAACTGCATATTGCCTTAAATAGAATACACAGAGCTAGTGTGCTGAAATTAGGTTATGTATGTTTTCGAAACTGGTACATTTTACAGTATTGGCCTTTCGTTCATTTGTATAAATGTATGAAAATAAGTAACCATCTTTGTTGATGCATCATTTTATTCACAAATAAATGATGAATAAACGTGTCAAGAAAACAACAAGAAAATAAATATGAAGATGATTATTACATTGTATAATAAATATGTAGCCATCATCATTGGAAGCGAGTAGGAGTAATATTTTAACAAAACTTACAGAACCATATAATGATATCAATATCATTACCAATAACCATACAATGATACAGTATCAATAGCTTTACCAATAACCATATAATGATATCAATAGCATTACCAATAACCATATAATGATATCAATAGCATTACCAATAACCATATAATGATAAAGTATCAATATGTTTACTTCATAAGCACATCAGGAAAGGATCAGCTGAAGCAAGTCGCTGAATTGCTCAAATGGGAGTGTGTGTGTGTCTGTGTGTGTGTGTTAGGGGTGGATAGAGAAGTAATTCCAGATTGTTTCTCCCTGTGTTGTGAATCAAAACATCACCTAGTCATGACTTTGTTATCAGGTTAACAGAAGGCCAGTGAGTTACACCTTAACAGTGCATGAACTGGCCACAGGTAAAGTAAATACAGAACAACAGAGTCAAACAAACAACAGTCAGGTGAAATAAGTTTTTAACACCAATCCATTCAGAAACTGTAATCTAATTTAACACTCAGTTTGAAGAAGTGCATTTTCATTATTGGTGTTTAAGCATGACTTAGCATGGAGCCCTTGATTAAAACCAGACAGAGGGGACACAGGGAACTAACCAGGGTGAAATACCTAAATGCTTGTTTGAACCATTTGAATATTTTTAGAGATCTGGAAGATATTCAGTGTAAAGAAAGCAGACCCTCGCACAACAATGGAAATCAGAGAATGAAACATCCTTTCAGGAGCATATTTCTCCCGAAAAATAACTCTGACAGTTCTCTCCCTCACCTCCCAAAATAATCTATTTGTGATGCGTGTTGAAATAGTTATCTGGAACAATGGACAGAAAAAATAAAACCCCACCCACTCATAATAATGTTTTCTCTTCAAGACTACCTGCTCTTTCCCTCACAGATTGACAAGATTTTACACATTCTTCAATCATTCCTTGTTTCTCTCTCCATCTCCATCTATGCACCACATCTGTTCTCAGAACAGCCTATTTTTCCTCCTATCTTCTTCAGTGCACAGAGTGGGGTGGTGGTGCTCAACAGGGACAGATCCTGGATCAGTTTGGAGTGGAGGAACCTTCTGTATGAGTCTTTCTCCATCAAATTGAAGATCTTCTGCTGGGCGTCATTGAAACAGGATAAGCCGGCAATAGACAGGTTCTGTCTGGTCTCCTCTCGCGTTGCTGAGTCCAGGTTCACCTGATATGGAGAGGGAAAAAGAGATATACACTGTGTAAGTAATGCAATAAAACATGGGTACTGTATCAACAAAATGTGCCACCAAAAGTGCTATAAAAATCCAAAAGGACAATCCCAAAGGAAAAACTACAGGTGTTTTTCAAAAGGGGGGATTCATTGAAAGGGAAATCCTCAGTTGAAACAATAACAAAGCGTGCTTTGTTGAGGGATGGGTGGGGATGGAGAAATGTAACCACTCTCAAATTCATAGAAATCAAAATGATATGATGCTATAAAAATTATAGTTTAAACCATCTTTTGAGAGTGGCTCTCAGTTGGTATAGGTTGTGTTGCTCTTGTTAACATAATATTTGCATATGTTCAGGCCGTCACTGTAAATAAGAATTTATTCTGTCTTGTCTGTCTTGTCTGGTTAAATAATGAAATATAATCATTTTAAAAAGTCATAAACATGCCAATCATTATTCCCATTTGACCTCATTTGGAGAGTCTGCCTCAATGTACTGTTCGTAGATCTCTTTAGCTTTGGCCGCCATCTTGTTTGGGGAAGACTTTTTGTATTCCTCGCAAGCATTCCAGAATTCCAAGTTCTCCTGGCTGAGCTCTGACTTCAGGAACGCAGTGAACACTGTACGACCACCTGATAGACAGACAGACAAACAAACAGAGAAAGAGGTTAGGTTAGGTCAGTCTCAGATCCTCTTACTTAGCATGTGTAACATCCAGAGAAATTTCCAGGGTGCTGGGTTGAGTGTTCGATATGAAACCACACACTATCCTAACTGCTTTTCTCTATTAGAAGGTAGGGGGTGGGGGTGTTTTGAGAGAGAGAGAGAGAGAGAGAGAGAGAGAGAGAGAGAGAGAGAGAGAGAGAGAGAGAGAGAGAGAGAGAGCATCCCTCTGTAGGGAGGCAGTGGTGGAGGTCAAGGCCTGGATGGTTCTCAGGAGGCGTTGCTCCTGCTCTGTGTCCCAGCCTGGTCTCAGACTAGGCGTAACATAGTAAAAGTAAAAACTACGATACATTTGGTATGGTTACATAAGACAGATGGTTAATGAGGCAAAAACAAAAGTATGGGGGTTGGTTGGGGTGGATGGGTAGCCATGTCAGGCAAACATCTAGCAACCCAAAGCTTGTGAGTTCAAATCTCATCACGGATAATTTTAGCTCATTAGCAACTTTTCAACATCTTATCATGTTAGCTAACCCTTGCCCGAACCCTAACCTTTAATCTAACTCCTGAACTTAACCCTAACCTCTAACCCTAACCTCTAGCCTAGCTAACGTTAGCCAGCTAACTAACGTCAGCAATCTAGTTGGAATTCTTAACATATCATACATTTTGCTAATTTGTAACATATAGTACGTTTTGCAAATTCGTAACATATTGTACATTTTGAAAATTGTTAACATATAACACGAATTGTAATGAGTAACATATAATACGAAATGGGTACTGGACATATACAAATTATATATGGTGTCCCCACGGGTGTCCCCACACACAGCCTGACACCACAGGGACTGCCAACACACACACACACACACACACACACTGTTTGTTCACCAGCAACTGCTAATAACCCAACCACCAGAATATACAGTAGAATCGGAAGTTTAACTACACCTTAGCCGAATACATTTAAACTCTGTTTTTCACAATTCCTGATGTTTAATCCAAATAAAAGTTCCCTGTCTTAGGTCAGTTAGAATCACCACTTTATTTTAAGAATTTGAAATATCAGAATAATAGTAGAGAGAATGATTTATTTCAGCTTTTATTTCTTTCATCACATTCCCAGTGGGTCAGAAGTTTACATACACTCATTTAGTATTGGGTAGCATTGCCTTTAAATTGTTAAACTTGGGTCAAACATTTCGGGTAGCCTTCCACAAGCTTCCCACAATAAGTTGGGTGATTTTTGGCCCATTCCTCCTGACAGAGCTGGTGAAACTGAGTCAGGTGTGTAGGCCTCCTTGCTCGCACACACTTTTTCAGTTCTGCCCACAAATGTTCTATAGGATTGAGGTCAGGGCTTTGTGATGGCCACTCCAATACCTTGACTCTGTTGTCCTTTAGCCATTTTGCCACAACTTTGGAAGTATGCATGGGGTCATTGTCCATTTGGAAGACCCATTTGAGACCAAGCTTTAACGTCCTGACTCATGTCTTGAGATGTTGCTTCAATATATCCACATAATTTTCCTTCATCATGAAGCCATCGATTTTGTGAAGTGCACCAGTCCCTCCTGCAGCAAAGCACCCCCACAACATGATGCTGCCAATCCCCGTGCTTCAGGGTTGGGATGGTGTTCTTCGGCTTGCCCCTTTATCCTCCAAACAGAACGATGGTCATTATGGCCAAACAGTTTCATTTTTGTTTCATCAGACCAGAGGGCATTTCTCCAAAAAGTACGATCTTTGTCCTCATGTGCATTTTCAAACCGTAATCTGTCTTTTTTATGGCAGTTTTGGAGGAGTGGCTTCTTCCTTGCTGAGCAGCCTTTCTGGTTATGTCGATATAGGACTCGTTTTACTGTGGATATAGATACTTTTGTACATGTTTTCCTCCAGCATTTTCACAAGGTCCATTGCTGTTGTTCTGGGATTGATTTACACTTTTCGCACCAAAGTACATTCATCTCTAGGAGACAGAACGCATCTCCTTCCTGAACGGTATGATGGCTGTATGGCCTCATGGAGTTTATGCTTGCGTACAATTGTTTGTACAGATGTACGTGGTACATTCAGGCGCTTGGAAATTGAACCAGACTTGTGGAGGTCTATATATTTTTTCTGAGGTCTTAACTGATTTCTTTTGACTTTCCCATGATGTCAAGCAAAGAGTCACTGAGTTGAAGGTAGGCCTTGAAATACATCCACAGGTACACTTCCAATTGACTCAGATGATGTCAATTAGCCTATCAGAAGCTTCTAAAGCCATGACATCATTTTCTGGAATTTTCCAAGCTGTTTAAAGGCACAGTCAATTTACGGTACGTAAACGTCTGACCCACTGGAATTGTGATACCGTGAATTATAAGTTAAATAATCTGTCCGTAAACAATTGTTGGAAAATGACTTGTGTCTTGGACAAAGTAGATGTCCTAACCGACTTGCCAAAAACTATAGTTTGTTAACATGAAATTTGTGGAGTGGTTGAAAAACAAGTTTTAATGACTCCAACCTAAGTGTATGTAAACATCCGACTTCAACTGTATGTGATAAAGTGAAAATCTGAGTCCTGCACCCGACACTAACCCGCAAATATAGAAAATGTGTTGTAGAGTCAGAGATGGCAGAATGATTTATTGAAAGGGGGCGCAGAATTTTTTTCTGCTTATAATTTCCATCATTTTTGTTGGTTATTTGTTAGTCAACTTGTCTACATGCATCTTCTCTTCTGTCAATACTTGTTATCCTGGAAGACTAAAGAAACACTTGCTCAACAGAATGTCATAAATCAATGGAATTAATGCTTCAATCTAGTTGACATGGTAAATTCTCTTTCATCTTTTCAAAGCAAAGGTGTTTAGGGACCGGGAAGATGTAAAATGTAAAAAGATGTAAAAAGATGCAAAATGTGCAAATTGCATCCATTTGACCAGTTTTAAGGAAATTAAAAGCTGTGAAAACCAATTAACTTGTTTATGATAAGATTTCAGTTCGCCTTGGAAGCATATTTTATGTTTTGAAATACTATTAGCTTTTATGATGTTGATAAAGATAGAACCTTTACAGATGGTCCATAACCACGCATTACTTCTCTCAAGATCAGTGGTGAAGTGTTATTATTTTTAGGTTGGCTACTAGAGATAATTTTGTTAAAAATGATGTCCAAATTTCTCAATGAAAGTTGGTTTCGACATGTAGCCTATTGTTTAATATAATTTTGGAATATAGGCCGACATACAAGGCATCATCCAACTTGCACAATTGTGTATGCCAACACATAGTGGCTCAAAGACAAAAGTCTGTTTTTAAAACACCACATTAGGTCTACCTTATTGTAAATTAGGCCATCACTGTCAATCGTGAATGATAATTCTTCACTTTTTATGCATGAAACATCCATGCTGCATCTGCATTACAACATTTAATCCCTATCAGTTTTATCATGGGAATATGTACTTCGATCTTCTTGAATGATATACACATAATTAGTTTAATAATGTTTAATCACATTTTAGAGCAGATAGAGGTAAACAGCCACCTGTATTTGTTTTCAATCAAAGTATATTTAGCTTCATGTACATTTGGTGTATAATTTTAGAGCAAGAAATGCTTAATCCTGCGTAAATTAGCCTAATATTACATCAGGCTATGTGAGAGGTTATAGACCTACAGTCAGATGTCCAGATTTCAGTTTGGCTACTATTCCATTTAACCCATCTGAGACTACAGTTCCCTTGATGTGCCGTATTGAAGTCCCCGTCTTGTGACTGTGGAATTTGTATAGTGCCATACAATCATCACACATAGCATAATCGGCATTGCTATCATCCTCTTTTCATCAAATTTTCCCAAACATTGCTGTTCAGTCCCTCCCTTCTCTTTATTTCAAAGTCAACTCTCCATTTCACAGCATTCCTCTTATTTAATAAAAATCCAACATTGTTATTTTTGCCTCAGTGGATCGTCGTTAACTTTTTCATCCCAAGTTCCCAAAAGCATTTGTCGATTGGTGTGTATTTGACATGTGTACAGTTAGGCACTAATGCCAGATAACATAATGAAAAAATGTAGCCTATAGATATGAATTTCACAAGAATTTACATTTATGGATTTTGTGTATGCATTGTTTTCCATTTATTCAACTTGACCACCACCCACCCGCCCTTCATCCACACAATATTTAATTACCCTAAACCCTCCCGCCGCATGGATATAACCGTGGGGACTGAGAGTTATGGTTCATCCTGTGCATCACACACACACAGTGAGGGAGCAGAGCAGCAGGCATCCAGTGTACCCTCTAGACACATAGCACACGTCCAGAGCATGAAAACATATCCTGAGAGCTGGCTGAAGTCCCCAACTACACACAGCTAAATCCAAAAGTACCCTACAGCCCACACAGACATGATGACATAAGTCTTTAAACAGAAACCTAGAGAGTGATAAAGCCCATTGAATTGAATTTAATTTAATTGGGGTCGGAGAGACAGGAGGAGAGGGGGTGAGGGAGATACAAATGTCACTCAAGTTTTGAAGAAATGTTGTTCCGTGGTCTGGCTTGGTAATAGGTCATGGTAGAGTTTTGACAGAGATTCAGGAATTCAACACAAGACGCAGTAGAGAGCTTCAATTAAATTCAAAATCAATACATCTTTTCAATTCAGTAAACCACCATAACATTTGAGCAAGATCGACTCTCCAATCCTACAGTATTCTAAAGATGTCGCTTTGATTTGTAAGAAACTCACTTTCACAATTCATCAGGTTGTTGAAGGACAGCTTCCATTTCTCCACATCAGCAGGTGAAACTCTAAAACCAGAGAAATAACATAATTATTATACTGTACACCTGTAATACTGGGAGAAACAATAATATTATTCATATTTCAGTTCATCTCTTATGTGATATCCCACAGTTCTTAACCTGCATATTGCTGATGACCTGTATTTTAATGATAGCCTACCAGTAGATGTCATATCTACCATCTTACATAATGTTCTTTACAACAGGACATACTATATTGACTACTGTATTTTCCATGAGCATCAGTCACACCAGATGCACCTCTTCAAGCTATTGAGTAACCAACCACTTATTTACATTACTCACCTATTTGAGCTAATGAGTAACCAACCATTTCATAACATTATAAACTGTGTGGTTCGAGCACTGAATGCTAATTGGCTGAAAGCTGTGGTATATTTAAGCAATAAGGCACTAAGTGCTGTTCTTACGCACAACGCATCACAGAGTGCTTAGACACAACCCTTAGCCGTGGTATATTGGCCATATACCACAAACCCTGAGGTGCCTCATTGCTATTATAAACTGGTTACCAACATTATTAGAGCAGTATAAATACATGTTTTTTGTCATATCCGTGGTGTACGATCTGATATACCATTTCTGTCAGCCAATCAGCATTCAGTGCTCAAACCACCTAGTTTATAATAGACCATATACCACGGGTATGACTAAATATGTATTTTTACTGCCTTAATCACGTTGTTAACCAGTTTATAATAGCAATAAGGCACCTCGGGGGTTTGTGGTATATGGCCAATAAGCCACGTCTAAGGGCTGTATCCAGGTACTCCGCGTTGCGTCGTGCGTAAGAACAGCCCTTAGCTGTGGTATATTGGCCATATGCCACACCCCCTCTGGCCTTTTTGCTTAATTATACACCTCTTTGAGCTAAAGAGTAACCAACATTTTATAATATTATACAACTCTTTGAGCTAATACGTTACCAAACATTTTATAACATTATCAGGCAGATCGCTTTTATTTACTTTGCTGCTCTTTTGCACACCAGTTGTCAGGATTTGGCCAGGGTTGTTCCGGGTTTTGGTCACTAGATGCCCCCATTGTGCTTTTTGACCTTATGTTTTTTCCCTTGTTCCCCATTATTATTTGCACCTGTACCTCGTTTCCCCTGATTGTATTTAAACCCTTAGTTTCCCTCAGTTCTGTGCTCTGTGTTTGTATGTTAGCACCCAGCCCTAGTGTTCTGTGTTTTCCTGTCGATTCCGGTGGATGCTCTTGTGGAATTCTGTTTTTGTTTTTGAGTGTCTCTTGAGGTTTTTTGTGCTATTCCTACCACCTTTTGGATTTGCCATTTTTGTATTTAAGGACTTCTCCTTTTTACTTTATTAAATACACCGTCTTAAGTACTGCTGTGTCTGCCTCATCTTCTGGGTTCTGCTGACTATTCGTGGCTCAGTTGGTTAAGTGACTGTTTCTCACTCCGGAGACCCAGGTTCGTAACCGGGTCCTGACAGAAACACAGAGCCAAAAATGAACCCAGAGGCAGCCAGTTCCCAGGACCTTTTTGCCACGCTGTCCCACCACCAGGAGACTGTCCAACGCCACGAAGCCGCCCTGGTTCAGCAAGAGGCCTTAATGGCTAGACATTCTCATCTTCTGTCGGAGGTGCTGACTTCCATTAAGCAAATATCTGATCGTCTTACCCCGGCAACAGTTCCCGTCCCAGTACCTCAGATTCACGTACCCATGGCAGTTAACCCCCTGGCTGAACCTCGTCTTCCACCTCCCCAACGGTTCTCAGGTGATCCAAGTGCTTGTAAAGGGTTTCTCACCCAATGTTCTCTCTCCTTTGAGCTACAACCCTCGTCGTTTCCCACCGACCGGTCTAAGATCGCTTATATCATCACCCTGCTGTCGGGAAAAGCCCTGGCCTGGGCTACTGCTGTGTGGGATGCCCATAGTTCCTGCTGTGCCAGCTACTCTGCCTTTGCTGAGGAATTCAAACGAGTGTTTCAAGGCCCAATCAGTGGTTCTGACTCAGCCAAACAGCTCCTGACTCTCCACCAAGGTTGGCGCAGCGTGACGGACTATGCCATCCAGTTCCGCACGGTGGCAGCAGCAAGTGGCTGGAACAACGAGGCGCTCACGGTGTGCTTTCTGAAAGGCCTTTCCGACACTATCCAAGATGAACTGGCCACTCGGGAACCACCGGACAATCTCGAGTCCCTGATCAAGTTGGCCTCACGCATTGACCAGCGTCTGAGAGAGAGAACTCAACCGTAGACCTCTAGCCCCTATCAGTCCCAGCTCCGAGTCCCCACCTTTATCCTCGCTGGCTCCATCGGAACCCATGCAGATTGGACGCATCTCCCAGGCTGAGAGAGACCGCCGGATGAGGAGCGACGCTGTCTATATTGCGGCAAACCGGGCCATTTCCGTTCCACGTGTCCCGGGCTCCAGGGAAACGCTCTGTCCCGTACAGACCGGGGGAACTGTAACGGGAAACATAACCTCCTCCCATCCGTCCAACTCCCGTCTGCTCATTCCAGTCACCCTCTCCTGGGACAACCACAAGCTTCACCTTCAAGCCTTGGTAGACTCTGGAGCCGCAGGTAACTTCATGGATGGTGTCTGGGCGAAGGAGAATGGCGTTCCCTCTGAACCTCTAAGTGAACCTATGAGGGTCACTACATTGGATGGAAGCCCTTTGGGATCTGGACTTGTCACTCATGTCACTACCTCCTTGCGACTTTCAGTTTCACAACACCAGGAATTGATGAACTTTCATTTGATCTCCTGTTCCGAGTTCCCTCTCGTCCTTGGATACCCCTGGCTTCACAGCCATAACCCTCACATCGACTGGTCTGTGGGCACTATCAAGCAGTGGGGTCCTACGTGCCAAGCTACTTGTATTTTCCAGAATTCCCCGAGTTCTACTCCCGAGTCTTTAGAATCCATCGACCTGACCCGAGTTCCCGAGTGTTACCATGACCTCAAACTGGTGTTTAGCAAACAGAGGGCCACCATGCTACCACCCCATAGACCTTACGATTGCCCCATCAACCTGTTTCCGGGCACTTGCCCCCCCAGGGGTCGGATCTTTTCCCTATCTCCACCCGAACGAGCTGCTATGGATACCTACATCAAGGACGCTCTGGAAGCAGGCCTCATGCGTCCATCCACCTCCCCGGCGGGAGCAGGGTTTTTCTTTGTGGCCAAGAAAGACGGTGGATTACGTCCTTGCATCGACTACCGGGGACTCAATGCCATAACCGTCCGTAACCGTTACCCGCTACCCCTTATGGCCACAGCCTTCGAGCTGCTCCAGGAAGCAGTTGTTTTCACTAAGCTTGACCTGCGGAACGCATACCATCTTGTGCGGATCAGACCTGGTGACGAGTGGAAGACCGCTTTCAACACGCCTACTGGTCACTATGAATACTTGGTGATGCCCTTCGGCCTGACCAACGCCCCAGCGGTGTTCCAAGCGCTCATAAACGATGTGCTTAGGGATATGCTTAACATATTTGTGTTCGTTTACTTGGATGACATCCTCATCTTTTCGAGCTCCCTTCAAGAACACACTAAGCATGTCAGACAAGTACTCAAACGCCTCCTGGACAGCCATCTGTACGTTAAGCCGGAAAAATGTGAATTCCATTCATCCCGAGTACAATTCCTGGGATTTGTAGTGGAACCCGGTCGAGTCCAAATGGACCCCAGGAAGGTAGGGGCGGTAGCGGATTGGCCCACCCCCAAATCCGTTAAGGAAGTTCAGCGTTTCCTGGGCTTCACAAACTTTTACCGCAAGTTCATCAAGAACTTCAGCTTGGTGGCAGCCCCTCTCTCAGCTTTAACCAAGGGTGGCAATGCAAGGTTTTTGTGGGGAAGAGAAGCTGAGATGGCCTTCCAAGGACTCAAGCAGCGCGTTCTCTCTGCTCCCATCCTGATACTACCGACTACGGATGAACCATTTGTGGTGGAGGTAGACGCATCAGAGGTTAATGTTGGAGCTGTCCTGTCTCAGAGGGTGAAGACAAGAAGCTTCATCCGTGCGCTTTCTTCTCACACCGGCTTACCCCGACTGAGAGGAACTACGATGTGGGGATCGTGAACTCCTAGCGGTTAAGATGGCATTGAAGGAATGGAGACACTGGCTCGAGGGGGCTTCTCACCCGTTTCAAGTGCTTACGGACCACAAAAATCTGGAGTATATCCAGCAGGCGAAGCGGTTGAACTCTAGACAAGCTAGATGGTCTCTTTTCTTCAATCGATTCCAGTTTATCCTCACCTATCGGCCCGGGTCGAAGAATCTCAAACCGGATGCCCTGTCCGAGTCTACGCTCCTGCCATTCGAGATGACACGGACATGCCTGTCCTTCCTGCTGCTAAGATTGTGGCTCCGATCTCGTGGCAAGTTGAGGATACCGTGAGACGTGCTCAAGCTAGCGAACCGGACCCGAAAGGAGGTCCTGCCAATCGGTTGTTTGTCCCCAAGGCAGTGAGGACTCAGGTCCTTCTGTGGGGGCACTCCTCTTGCCTCACCTGTCATCCGGGCGTAGGTCGCACCTTGGAGTTCATCCAGCGTAAGTTCTGGTGGCCTACCATAAGAGAAGACGTTGCCACTTTCGTCAATGCCTGTCCCGTGTGCTGCCAGGGCAAATCTTCTCACCTCCGCCCTCAAGGACTCCTTCACCCTTTACCTGTTCCCCACAGACCCTGGTCCCATATCTCATTGGACTTTATTACTGGACTTCCTCCATCCCATGGCAATACTACTATCCTAGTCATAATCGACAGGTTTTCAAAGGCGGCCAGGTTCGTCCCTCTGACTAAGTTACCTTCTGCCAAGGAAACGGCTGAGTTGGTAATTAATCATGTGTTCCGAGTCTTCGGCATTCCTCAAGATATGGTTTCTGACAGAGGTCCCCAGTTCGCCTCAAGGTTTTGGAAGGCCTTCTGCCAACTCATGGGGGCTTCTGCCAGTCTATCTTCAGGGTACCATCCGGAGTCCAACGGCCAAACAGAGAGGATGAATCAAGAGCTGGAAACCACCCTCCGATGTATGACTCGTGACAACCCGTCCACATGGTCATCCTTTATTGTTTGGGCCGAATACGCGCACAACACCTTGCGCTCCTCCTCCACTGGTATGTCCCCGCACGAGTGTCAGTTTGGCTATGCTCCTCCATTGTTCCCGGACCAGGAGGCAGAAGTCAGAGTGCCTTCAGCCTTGAAGTTCGTCAGACGCTGTCGGCTTATGTGGAGGAAGACCCGTCTTAATCTTATGAGTTCCTCACAGAGGTACCAACAACAAGCCAACAGACGTCGCCGTCCCGGGCCTACCCTGCGCCCGGCCAGAGAGTCTGGCTCTCCACAAGAAACTTACCTCTACGGGTGGAGTCTCGCAAGCTGTCCCAAAAATACATCGGTCCCTTCAAGGTTGCCAGGAGAGTTAACCCAGTTTCTTATCGCCTACACTTACCCAGATCCCTTAAGATTAATCCCACATTTCACATTTCATTGTTAAAACCTGTTGTTTTTTCTCCCCTTGTCCCGGCAGACAGACCTCCCCCTCCGCCTCGTGTCATTGGAGGCCAGCCGGCTTATACCGTCCATCGGATACTGGATTCCCGCCGGGTGCAGCGGTCCTGGCAGTATCTGGTGGACTGGGAAGGCTACGGTCCCGAGGAGCGCTCCTGGGTTCCTGCCAAAGACATCCTGGATCCTGACCTCATTCGTCAGTTCAGGGCCCTCCACCCTGAGAGAGCTGGTAGGAACGTCAGGAGCCGTTCCTAGGGGGATTCTGTCAGGATTTGGCCAGGGTTGTTCCGGGTTTTGGTCACTAGATGCCCCCATTGTGCTTTTTGACCTTATGTTTTTCCCTTGTTCCCCATTATTATTTGCACCTGTACCTCGTTTCCCCTGATTGTATTTAAACCCTTAGTTTCCCTCAGTTCTGTGCTCTGTGTTTGTATGTTAGCACCCAGCCCTAGTGTTCTGTGTTTTCCTGTCGATTCCGGTGGATGCTCTTGTGGAATTCTGTTTTTGTTTTTGAGTGTCTCTTGAGGTTTTTTGTGCTATTCCTACCACCTTTTGGATTTGCCATTTTTGTATTTAAGGACTTCTCCTTTTTACTTTATTAAATACACCGTCTTAAGTACTGCTGTGTCTGCCTCATCTTCTGGGTTCTGCTGACTATTCGTGGCTCAGTTGGTTAAGTGACTGTTTCTCACCCCGGAGACCCAGGTTCGTAACCGGGTCCTGACACCAGTATCACTACTTACACACCATCATCTGCTCATCATCTGCTCATCTATCACTCCAGTGTTAATCTGCTAAATTGTAATTACTTTGCTACTATGGCCTATTTATTGCCATACCTCCTCATGCCATTTGTATACACTGTATATAGACTTTCTTTTCTTTCTATTGTGTTATTGACTGTACGCTTGTTTATTCCATGTGTAACTCTGTGTTGTTGTTTCTGTCGCACTGTTTTGCTTTATCTTGGCCAGGTCGCAGTTGTAAATGAGAACTTGTTCTCAACTAGCTTACCTGGTTAAATAAAGGTGAAATAAAAAATAAATAAAAAATGTCAAATTATTTGTTATTTTTCTTTTTTTTTCTACTTATCTATTATTAGACTTATTTTTCTTTAAAATGCTGTTGGTTAAGGGCTTGCAAGTAAGCATTCACTGTAAGGTCGACACCTGTTGTACTCAGCGCATTTAACAAATAACATTTGATTTGATTTGGGGTGAAGGTTCACCTTCCAACAGGACAACGACCCTAAGCACACAGCCAAGACAACTTAAGAGTGGTTTCGGGATGCGTCCCTGAATGCCCTTGAGTGGCCCAGCCAGAGCCCGGTCTTGAACTCGATCAAACATCTCTGGAGAGAGATGAAGAACAGTGCAGTGACGCCCCCATCCAACCTGGCAGAGCTTGAGAAGATCTGCAGAGAAGAATGGGAGAAACTCCCCAAATACAGGTATGCCAACCTTGTAGCGTCATACCCAAGAAGACTCGAGGCTGTAATTTCTGTCAAATGTGCTTCAACAAAGTATTGAGTAAAGGCTCTGAATACTTGTTATTCTGATATTTCTGTTTATTTTTATACATTTGCAACATTTAGTTTTATCATCATGGGGTATTGTGTGTAGATTTATGAGAAAAAAAACAATTTTATACATTTTAGAATAAGGCTGTAACGTATCAAAATGTGGCAAAGGTCAAGCGGTCTGAATACTTTCCAAATGCACTGTATAATAGTTATATATTGTACAATCTGTGTGTTTCCCTTCTTTTTATTGGCCCTGGGCCAGGTCAAGGTCCGGTATCTCAAACTCATCTTAAGGCTAAATTCATCTTAGAACGTAGGATCCTATTTTCAACAATGAACTTAGCCTAAGATACGTTTATATTTATCTGTTGGACAGTGTCAGAGTGCCACTCATTTTGATAATTTGTGTCATATTAAACAATATTATGATAATGTATCCTGTCTTGTAGGCCTAAGATCTTCCCACTACATGTGTAAATCCTAAAAATGCTTCTGCTGAACTGTATTTGACTAGGCAAATGAAATGACAGAATGCGTTATATTAAAGGATTTTTCTTTACTGAAAGTACCATTTACATTATTGATCTCAAAGTAAAATGAGTTCAACTACATTGGCTACAATCAGATAATCAAAGTTGGTCAATATTAATGCAAGCTGTGAGGTTGCAATTAAGGGGTTGTGTTCATTTTTCTCATCAAGAGGGCATTGATTAGATTTAGTGCTAATTAAATCAAAAGTCAGGCTGGATATTGTCTATGCTAACTAGTTTAGGGACAACAGATGCTCAACAGATGCAAAAACTGGTTGAATCAACTTTGTTTCTACGTCATTTCAACAACAAAATATAAATGTGATGATGTTGAATCAACGTTGAAAGCTGATTGGATTTGCGAAACATCATTAAGGTAAGGGAATTTTGTATTTTTTTCACCCAACCTTTCACCTAAATACATAGACATGGTGGCATGTTTTGTTTATTTCATGTTGAATTCACGTGAGTTGACAACTTAACCAAATGTAAATCAAAACTAGGTGTAGAACTGCATTAAAACCTATTTATCCACGTGTACAATGGGCATTGCCTTGAGAGCATTATTCCCCATGGCGTGATAAACTAATTTAATGGAGTCTGAAGGCTATTTTATCTATGATAAATAAACGCAACTTGCAACAATTTCAACGATTTTACTGAGTTACAGCTCATATAAGGAAATTAGTCAATTGCAATAAATTAATTTGGCACTAATCTATGGTTTTCACATGACTGGGCAGGGGCACAGACATGGGTGGGAAGGTATAGGCCCACCCACTGGGGATTCAGGCCTAGCGAATCAGAGTTTTCCCCACAAAAGTGCTTTATTACAGACAGAAATACTCCTCAGTTTCATCAGCTGTTTGGGTGGCTGGTCTCAGACGATCTTGCAGGTGAATGAGCCAGATGTGGAGGTCCTGGGCTGGTGTGGTTACACGTTGCCTGCGGTTGTGTGGCAGGTTGGACTTACTGCCAAATTCTCCAAAATGACGTTGGTCGTGACTTATGGTAGAGAAATTAACATAACATTCTCTGGCAACAGTTCTGGTGGACATTCCTGCAGTCATCATCACAATTGCATGTTCCCTCAACTTCAGACATCTGTGGCATTGTGTTGTGTGACAAAACTGCACATTTTAGAGTGGCCTTTTTTATCCCTATCACAAGGTGCACCTGTGTATTGATCGTGTTGTTTAATCAGCTTCTTGATATGCCACACCTGTCAGGTAGATGGATTACCTTGGCAAAGGAGAAATGCTCACTAACAGGGATGTAAACAAATTTGTGCACAACATTTGAGGGAAATCAGCTTTTTGTGCTTTAGGAACATTTCTGGGATCTTTTATTTCAGCTCACGAAAGATGGGACCAACACTTTACATGTTGTGTTTATATTTCTGCTCCGTCTGTATGATAATGAGTATCAAGTGTTGATTTGCTGCTCACATTTAACAGGTCTCCCTAGTAAAAATAGATCCTTAATCTCTAAGAGATGTCCTTTATAAATAAATTATAAATAAATCAATACATTCAAAGTGTCACTATTCTCCTGTTCACTCACCTCTTGACAGCGGTTGTCTTCTCTTTGACCTGTTTCTGGTCTGTTGGAAACTCAGGCTTCTGGAGCAGAAAGCCAATCTTGTGTTTGATGTCTTTGGCACTGAGGGAGGAGAGAGAGTGGGTAGTGTTTGGCTACAGAATGTATTAAAACATCTCACAGTCGTGTGTCCTATTATATGTAATGCACTTACTGTATAACAGAACCAAGATGCCTGGCACACAAGGCTCGTATTCAACATACATTACTGTCTGAAAATATCCCATTGCAGCACAGACATGACACCTTTTCAATTGTTAGAATCTCACATGACATGTTGCATTACTTTTGTTGCATCAAATTTTAAACTAAGCATTTTCCAACTGTTACTGTTGCATCTCTCCTCTTCCAAACAACTCAATACATGTTCCATACACATTGATAGTGATCTACAACAACATGCTAACAAACTAGAATAACCATCTTACCTTTTTAAGCAGGTTGCTGGCAGTGTTGCTAATCCCTTACACATGTTGTATGTTTGCTCAATCCAAATCTAGGAGAATTATTTGCAGTGTTTTGGAGTTAAGAGGAGAAGTCTGTAATAGTATGACTGTTTGTCCTCACAGTGTTTCAGTGGTATGCTGTGTCTTGGTGAAATCTCCCACAGTTGGGGTTTTATACAGCCACAGCGCTCACACACAGACGGAGAGCCAATCACAGCCCTCACTGGGATAAGTATGCTCAATCAATTCTCTCAAAGGGGGGAAATAATATGAGCAGGTATTTGTCATTGACTGCCTGTTACCCACTGAAGTGGGCATAGCAGCGTGTGGAGGAAATGTAATGCAGTGAAACTGTTATGTGGCTGATTGTTGTACCCACTGAAGTGGGTAACAGAAACAAAAGGTGTTTTTCATAGAAGAAGAGAAGGTGATTTCCATTGTCCTCCCTCTTTGGAACGATTTAGGGTAATTATGTTCTTGTAAAGAAGCCAAAGATGTGCAGATACTTTCTTTATTTGCCAATATGATTTGTCCAATATTGCTTTTGCCACCTTGGATTATCATGTCCTCTTCTCAATGTTTTGGATCAGTGGCTTGTGGATGGTGTTGACATACTAGCTTATACTGGCTCTCGCTTTGGTTGCATTGATTGAGTCAACATTGTATTGACTTACACATTTGTGCGTGCACATGATGTATAAGGACAAGGTATGAATGGCTCGGATTGAACCTTTGTTGTTTGCACACCACTAGACTGTGTAAGCCTGCTGAGCTAATGTCTAGGTATTAGTTCAGAGAGATAGCACAAATCTTCAGGTCTCAGGCTAGGATGATCCTTATGCGAGCGTGGTTCTCCAAACTGCTACAAAAAGGTTTAATTTCAAACTCCACATCCTCAGAACATTCCCTCAGCCTCTCCTTTCATCATCCTTTGATCTACATGCAGGCAGTGGTGTACTTAAATAAAAAATACCTTAAGTAGTACTTAAGTCGTTTTTGTGGGTATATTTTTAACAACTTTTACTTTACTACATTTCAAATCAAATCAAATTTATTTATATAGCCCTTCGTACATCAGCTGATATCTCAAAGTGCTGTACAGAAACCCAGCCTAAAACCCCAAACAGCAAGCAATGCAGGTGTAGAAGCACGGTGGTTAGGAAAAACTCCCTAGAAAGGCCAAAACCTAGGAAGAAACCTAGAAAGGAACCAGGCTATGTGGGGTGGCCAGTCCTCTTCTGGCTGTGCCGGGTAGAGATTATAACAGAACATGGCCAAGATGTTCAAATGTTCATAAATGACCAGCATGGTCGAATAATAATAAGGCAGAACAGTTAAGACTGGAGCAGCAGCACGGCCAGGTGGACTGGGGACTTCAAGGAGTCATCATGTCAGGTAGTCCTGGGGCATGGTCCTAGGGCTCAGGTCCTCCGAGAGAGAGAAAGAAAGAGAATTAGAGAGAGCATATGTGGGGTGGCCAGTCCTCTTCCGGCTGTGCCGGGTGGAGATTATAACAGAACATGGCCAAGATGTTCAAATGTTCATAAATGACCAGCATGGTCGAATAATAATAAGGCAGAACAGTTGAAACTGGAGCAGCAGCACGGCCAGGTGGACTGGGGACAGCAAGGAGTCATCATGTCAGGTAGTCCTGGGGCATGGTCCTAGGGCTCAGGTCCTCCGAGAGAGAGAAGGAGAGAATTAGAGAACGCACACTTAGATTCACACAGGACACCGAATTGGACAGGAGAAGTACTCCAGATATAACAAACTGACCCCAGCCCCCCGACACATAAACTACTGCAGCATAAATACTGGAGGCTGAGACAGGAGGGGTCAGGAGACACTGTGGCCTCATCCGAGGACACCCCCGGACAGGGCCAAACAGGAAGGATATAACCCCACCCACTTTGCCAAAGAACAGCCCCCACACCACTAGTGGGATATCTTCAACCACCAACTTACCATCCTGAGACAAAGCTGAGTATAGCCCGCAAAGATCTCCGCCATGGCACAACCCAAGGGGGGCGCCAACCCAAACAGGATGACCACATCAGTGAATCAACCCACTCAACCCATTTCTAAGGAAAATAATGTACTTTTTACTCCATGCATTTTCCCTGACACTCAACCGTCCTCGTTACATTTTGAATGCTTAGCAGGACAGGAAAATGGCCCAATTCACACACTTATCAAGACAACATCCCTGGTCAGCCATACTGCATCTGATCTGGTGGACTCACTAAACTCACATGCTTTGTTTGTAAATGATGTGTCAGTGTTGGAGTGCGTCCCTGGCTTTCTGTAAATAAAAAAAACAATAATATGGCTCCATCTGATTTGCTTAATATAACGAATTTGAAAGTATTTGTATTTTTACTTTGATACTTAAGTATATTTTAGCACTTACATTTACTTTTGATACTTTTAGACTTTTACTCAAGTATTATTTTAGTGGAAGACTCACTTTCACTTGAGTCATTTTCTATTCTTTACTTTTACTCAAGTATGACAATTGGGTACTTTTTCTACCACTGCGTGCAGGGTAGCAGAAACACACACACATACTGTATCTCTGTATACCTGTTTAGCCGGCATAGGTATTTAAACTCTGGATGGCTGCCCAGAGCATAGCAGCGTGTGGAGGAAACGTAATGCAGTGAAACTGTTATGTGGCTGATTGTTGTAAATTGTTTTCTGATGGCATCAATCAGAAAACTTTGAGATATCAGCTGAAGTAAGAAGGGCTTTATGAATAAATTTGATTTGAATTCAAAGTAACCGAGGTGAGTTAGTTAAATTCACTCCTCAGGTTGAAGTACCCCGACCTGAGCAAATCAAATTACTAACTTCTCAGTGGTGCAGCTGGCTAATGTGTTTCAAGAGTGCCAGTCATGTGTGTTTGGAAGAGAAAAGCCACAAGATCAAGGCCCAGTGTTGCCTTGTGAGTAAGAAAGCAAATATGTTAAGGGTCAATGTGATGCTGGTTACACTTGCTTTCACAAAATGGTCATTAACAGAACACTAGCCTGCCTGAAGCGTGTGTGTGCATGCATATGCGTATGTGCTTGTCTTCCAATGTAACACAAAACAAGACATATTCACACTGGACAGTGCAGTGTACATGTATACAGAAAAGCAGTCATTGACATCATGGTGTATATGACTTGCCCCGTTGAAAGGCTACAGGGCAATGCACAGTGGACACAAGACATGAGTCATCCACAGAGCAATCTCCTATGACCTCATAGACTCTCCAACAATTACTGCATAATTGATATAGACCTGGGCCAACGATGAAAGACAAAAGAGTGTGTGTGTGTGTGTGTGTGTGTGTGTGTGTGTGTGTGTGTGTGTGTGTGTGTGTGTGTGTGTGTGTGTGTGTGTGTGTGTGTGTGTGTGTGTGTGTGTGTGTGTGTGTGTGTGTGTGTGTGTGTGTGTGTGTGTGTGTGTGTGTGTGTGTGTGTGTGTGTGTGTGTGTGTGTGTGTGTGTGTGTGTGTGTGTGTGTGTGTGTGTGTGTGTGTGTGTGTGTGTGTGTGTGTGTGTGTGTGTGTGTGTGTGTGTGTGTGTGTGTGTGTGTGTGTGTGTGTGTGTGGTCTTTCAGTCTCATCCCTGGGCAATAAAACTGAGATCTACATGATTTTGAGGATATTAACCCTGTGTTATCTCCCTGAAGAGTTCAGACTGATATTCACACCTACTGAGAGGACACTGTGATAATAACATAAGTCGCTCTCGCACATACATACACACACTAACACAGGTAATCAGTCATTTCCCAGAAAAGTAAGGCTCTTTAGTATAAAGCCAGGTGCAGGACATTAAGAAATTGTTTCTATGCTGTAGCCTTCCCAACTGTAGGCATACTGGTAACTGCCAAAATAAAGGAAACACTTGGGTAAACAAGGGATACAAAGTACACTATGTACAAAAGTATGTGGACATCTGCTCGTCGAACATCTCATTCCAAAATCATGGGCATTAATATGGAGTTGGCTCCCTTTGCTGCAACAGCCTCCACTCTTCTAAGAAGGCTTTCCACTAGATTTTGGAACATTGCTGAAGGGATTTGCTTCCATTCAGCAACAACAGCATCAGGGAGGTCGGGCACTGATTTTGGCCGATTAGGCCTGGCTCACAGCCGGTGTTCCAATTCATCCCAAAGGTGTTTGATGGGGTTGAGGTCAGGGCTCTGTGCAGACCAGTCAAGTTCTTCCACACCGATCTCAGCAAACCATTTCTCTATGGACTTCACTTTGTGCACTGTCATGATGAAAAAGGAAAGGGCCTTCCCCAAACTGTTGCCACAAAGTTTGAAACACAGAATCGTCCAGAAAGTCATTTTATGCCGTAGCCCGAACCTTGAAAAACAGCCCCAGACCATTATTCCTCCTCCACCAAACTTTACAGTTAGCACTATATTTTAGGTTAGGTAGCGTTCTTCTGGCATCCTCCAAACCCAGATTAATCCGTAGGACTTCTAGATTGTGAAGCATTATTCATCACTCCAGAGAACGCTTTTCCACTGCTCCAGAATCCAATGACGGCAAGCTTTACACCACTCCAGCCGACACTTGGCATTGCAAGTGCTTATTTGCAGCTGCTTGTGTCGTCTACCATTTCGTGGCTGAGCAGTTGTTGCTCCTAGACATTTCCACTTAACAATAACAACACTTACAATTGACCGGGGCAGCTCTAGCAGAGCAGAAATTTGACGAACTGACTTGGAAAGGTGGCATCCTATAACAGTGCCATGTTGAAAGTCACTGAGCTCTTTAGTAAGACGATTCTACTGACAATGTTTGTCTATGGAGATTGCATGGCGGTGTGCTCGATTTTATACACCTTTCAACAACGGATGTGGCTGAAATAGCTGAATCCAATCATTTGAAGGGGTGTTTACATACTTATGCATATATAGTGTATATGTTATGGCAGGAGTTCCCGCCCTCTGCCCCTCCACCGTCCCCCTGCACGCTCGTGTGCCACGTCATTTTCTATGGGCACAAGCACTGTTCATGACACAAACTGTTTACACTCCTCTTTTTGGCAGAGACAACATTTTGCAGGTTTATTTCCTGAAATTCTACACATTTTGTCATGGGGTGCAGATAAAATTGAGCAGTTTTAAAGCTCTGTTTCTTGTAATTCTATACATTTTGCTATGTCTAATAGGTATTCATGTGATATTCAAGAGACTCAAACGTTACAACAAAATCTATGGCCAAAAAAACCTAGCTAAAAAGCTGACATGGTCTAGTTGATCTTGACATTTCTGACAAGTTATAAATAGCTTTCTAAGGTACTGTATGCAATGAATGACATGAGAAGAGGAAAACTGATGATGCACTACCCAATTTGGAAATTGCACTTTGTGCATTCTACTATTACAACTTTCAAGAGTAAGTTGAAAGCCAGACTCTGAGTCCCTTTGATCTATTTATACAGTATACATTTCCTTCATATTTTTGTTGTTCTTTTTTGTTGTTGTTTACTGCCCCTTCGGCCCCCCACAGTCCTAAACCTGGGCCCAGGGGCTTCAGCCCCAGTAAACCCCTGTATTAAGCTGGCCCTGGCCAGGTGGCAATGACATTTTCCTCTAGGCCTGAACACACCTGTTGTTCTGTAGACACTGAGGCAGGCTAGCCCACCTGGCTATCTGTAGCCCCTTTCTGTCAGGGCTACACACAACAAACACCCATTGTGTTCTGTCAGCATGGGGTTGACTTAGGGATAGGTGCAGTTCAATAAACAGATCTTCTCATTACCATGACAATCTGGAATGTATTTGAGGATGTTTTGTCTCATTAGTTAGTTAACTGAAACCTCACATTCTGGAAGTGCGAATTGAATGTCTGACTGAAATAGGGACAACAATTTGTGGTGATTCAATTTGTTGATAAAATATGGGACATGGTTGTTTGGTTGCGTGACAAAACACCAAATTTCAGGCAGAGTTAGAGCATTACCATATAGATGAGAGAGAGAGAGAGAGAGAGAGAGAGAGAGAGAGAGAGAGAGAGAGAGAGAGAGAGAGAGAGAGAGAGAGAGACTGTACTGGTACCCCTTGTATAATGCCAAGTTATCATTACTCACTGTGTATCTATTATTAATTATTTTATTACTTGTTTTACTTTTCTATTATTTCTCCATTTTCTTTCTCTGTGCTTTGTTGGAAAGGCTTGTAAGTAAGCCTGTAAGTAAGCATTTCACTATCAGTCCAGACCTGTTTTTTTACGACACGTGACAAATAACATTTGATTGGATTTGATTGGATTTGTCTGTGCATGATCAATCAGTGTGATTAAGAGAAGCAGAGGAGACAGAGATGCCTGCTTTTCTGTGTCCAGACTATAACTCATAATCACAAATGACACATCAAAATATTCATGCTACCCTGTTCTGCATCCTACATACTGTAGTTTATTTGACTGATATTATTTTCAACTGACGGACTGACTGACTAACTAACTTCTTTACATTTTCAAAACATGAAAGAATGAGAAAGAACGAAACCCCTGATTAGACTGTTGTCCTGACGTTACACACTTGGAACTCAAATGTTCTGACAAAACTAACAAGCAAGCCTTTCTTCGCTTAATCAACTGACCTGTAGACAGCTAGCTAGTCTGGGGGTGGGGAGGGGGCACATGTGCACATTATTTTGTCATCTTCTCAGTCATTGGTGGATGTGTTATCAACAGCTGTGAGGCTACGTGCAGCACAGCACAGGGCAAGAGATGGATATCAGACCAGATGCCGCTGAGTGACCGGCTTCTCCTCATTCATCTGAGGCATGGTGGGGTGGGGCTGGGGAAGGTGGGTTGGATGCTGGCGAAGGTGGGATGGAGGTTGAGGCTGGGGCCGGCGGTGTGGAGGGCTATGGATGTGGGCTGGGGCTGGAGTCTGTAACAAATGCATTGTATGGACAAACATCTGACCAGAATCTATCCAGGCTGAATCTTTTAGAAGTCTGTAGCCACTCTCTATCACTGAGGTGTGTGATAATAGGTTTTATTAGGCTTCAGTCACTCCTCCAGTCCCTCTTAGTGCATGGACGTTCTATTCAAGTTGGATTACTCCTGGGCTACATCTCCCAATGACAGATGGATAATCACTTTTAAGAGTAGAACACACCAGATTTTTCAGACACTCTAAATTAAGCCACCAAGTTTGGTCCCTATTTTTAACCACATTCGTCATAGCTTTTCATTAACTACATTTCAGAGTTCATTTTCTTTTCTTTGCTTTCAACAGAAACATCAGAACAGTCCTCGTTGATAGTTAAACATTTACATAAAATGTTGAATATAAATTAAACTATTATATACTATTAACATAAATTAACTTACTGACGTGAATCATAAATAACCATTAAGGCCTTTCTTCAATGGATGGAAAATGAATATCTTCTGTAAGAGAGCCACTGGGGTGCATGTGTTGCATGAAATCTCCTCCAGGAATAGTTTGACATGGTGTCTCTGTCCTGTAGGGGAGAGTGAGGTAAGTTGACCAATTTTTGACATTCAGCATCACTCCATCGAGGGAAATATAGCATTATTTTTAACAAAGATATCTACAAATATTTTAGGTTGTTGTGTATCTGTGGAATAATTCAGAATTCATGTTAACAGTTTTTAAAACATAGCTTGCCCAAAAAAATGGTCTCTTGGCACAACTTGGTGTGAGTTGTAAGTTGATCTGCTGAACATGGTACGTTAAGCCACTTACAAATGTCTGTTCTGAATGAAATATTACCACTACTTTTTAAAACCATGTCTATCTTAATTTCCAAAACACAATTTAACAATCAGAATTGCCTTTTTGTCTTCAAATAATTTTAAGCATCTTTTAAAACAGCCTTAACACCTAACACCTTGTACTTTTTTGTTTTAACACTTTTAACGGACCAGGTCCTGTTACCTCAAATCCCAGCAATAACGCCTTGTATTACACCTGGGAAGAAAACACTTCAATTTGTTCAACTTGCCATTGGCTGAACTTACCAGAGCAAACATTTAGACTATATTAGCCAGCACAGCTACAAGTACGCACTTTCAAATCAAATCAAATAACATTTTATTTGTCACATGCACCGAATACACCAGGTGTAGACCTTAGAGTGAAATGCTTACTTTACAAGCCCTTAACCAACAATGCAGGTCTAAGAAAATACCTTTAAAAAAGTAAGAGATAAGAATAACAAATAATTCAAGAGCAGCAGTAAATAACAATAGCGGGGCTATGTACAAGGGGTACCGGTACAAAGTCAATGTGTGGGGGGGGGCACCGGTGTCGAGGTAATATGTACATGTAGTTAGAGTTCAAATCAAATCAAATTTTAATGGTCACATATACATGGCTAGCAGATGTTATTGCGAGTGTTGCGAAACGGTTTTGCTTCTAGATCTGACAGTGCAGCAGTATCAAGCAGGTAATATCTAACAATTCCACAACAAAACCTAATATCTAACACATTCCACAACAAAACCTAATACACACAATCTAGTAAAGGGATGGGATAAGTATATATAAGTATAAAATACATGGTTGAGCAGTGACAGAACAGCTGAGATGCAATAGATAGTAAAGAATAGATAGTGAAGGATACAGTATACAGTATATATACATGAGATGAGTCATGTGAGATATGTAAACATTCTTAAAGTGACTAGTGTTCCATTTATTAAAGTGGCCAAGTCTGTAGGTAGGCAGTTGCCTCTCTGTGCTGGTGGTGGCTGTTCAACAAACTGATGGCCTTGAGAAAGAAGCTGTTTTTGATTGATCTTGTCTCAAGAGAACCACAATGGAAATAAGTCCCAGACTTTATTTTGTGTTATTCTCAATGATTTTATTCATGTGCATGTATGGCTTTTAAGTTTTATGTGTGCTCAAATTAATAAACTAAACTTCTCAATCACTCTGTTCCAGCTTTACTGACCTGTACTGACCTCAACTTCTGGATCGAAGTGGGGGAAACAGGTAGTGGCACAGGTGGTTATTGTCCTTGATTATCTTTTTTGACTTCCCGTGACATCATGTGTTGTAGGTGTCCTGGAGGGCAGGTACTTTGCCCCTGATGATGTGTTGTGCAGACCACATCACTCTCTTGAGAGCCCTGCAGTTGTGGGCTAGGAAGTTGCCATTCCAGGCAGATACAGCCCGACAGGATGCTCTCAATTGTTCACCTTTCGTTGTACCTTTTTTAACTTGGCAAATCAGTTAAGAACAATTTCTTATTTACAATGACATCCTAGGGAGAGTGGGTTAACTGCCTTGTTCAGGGTTAGAATGACAGATTTTTACTTTGTCAGCTCATGGATTCGATCTAGCAACCTTTCAGTTACTGGCCCAAAGCTCTAACTATTAGGCTACCTGCCGCAACTGTAAAAGTTAGTGAGGGTTTTCAGTGACAAGCCACAGTGACAAGCCACCTTCTTCACCACACTGTCTATATGCATGGACAATTTCAGTTTGTCTGTGGAATGTACACCGAAGAACTTAAAACTTGCCACCTTCTCCACTGCTGTCAACGTCAATGTGGGTAGGGGGGTGCTCCCTTTGCTGTTTAGTGAAGTCCAAGATCATTTATTTTGTTTTGCTGACATTGAGTGAGAGGTTATTTTCCTGACATCACACTCCGAGGGCACTCAACTCCTCCCTTTAGGCTGTCTCATCATTGTTGGTAATCAAACCTTCCACTGTAGTGTCGTCTGCAAACTTGATGATTGAGTTGGAGGCGTGCATGGCCATGCAGGCGTGGGGGAACAAGGAGTACAGCAAAGGGCTGAGAACTTACCCTTGTGGGGGCTCAGTGTTGAGGATCCAGAGTGGAGATGTTGTTTCCTACCTTCACCACCTGGGGGCAGCCTGTCAGGAAGTCCTGGACTCAGTTGCACAGGGCGGGGTCGAGACCATCAATCAATCAATCAATCAATCAATCAAATGTATTTATATAGCCCTTCTTACATCAGTTGATGTCACAAAGTGCTGTACAGAAACCCAGCCTAAAACCCCAAACGGCAAGCAATGCAGGTGTAGAAGCACGGTGGCTAGGAAAAACTCCCTAGAAAGGTCAGAACCTAGGAAGAAACATAGTGAGGAACCAGACTATGAGGGGTGTCCAGTCCTCTTCTGGTTGTGCCGGGTGGAGATTAAAACAGAACATGGCCAAGATGTTCAAATGTTCATAGATGACCAACAGGGTCAAATAATAATAATCACAGTGGTCGAGGGTGCAACAGGTCAGCACCTCAGGAGTAAATGTCCATTGGCTTTTCATAGCCAATCATTGAGAGTATCTCTACCGCTCGTGATGTCTCTAGAGAGTTGAAAACAGCATGTCTGGGACAGGTAGCACGTCCGGTGAACAGGTCAGCGTTCCATAGCCGCAGGCAAAACAGTTGAAACTGGAGCAGCAGCACAGCTTGGTGGACTGGGGACAGCAAGGAGTCATTGTGCCAGGTAGTCCTGAGGCATGGTCCTAGGGCTCATGTCCTCCGAGAAAGAAAGAAAGAAAGAAAGAAAGAAAGAAAGAAAGAAAGAAAGAAAGAAAGAAAGAAAGAAAGAAAGAAAGAAAGAAAGAAAGAAAGAAAGAAAGAAAGAAAGAGAATTAGAGAGAGCATACTTAAATTCACACAGAACACCGGAAAGGACAGGAGAAACACTCCAGATATAACAGACTGACCCTAGCGCCCCGACACAAACTACTGCAGCATAAATACTGGACACACTATGGCCCCATCCGACGACTCCCTCGGACAGGGCCAAACAGGCAGGATATAACCCCACCCACTTAACCAAAGCACAGCCCCCACACCACTAGAGGGATATCTTCAAACACCATCTTCCCAACCTGAGACAAGGCCGAGTATAGCCCACAAAGATCTCCGCCATGGCACAACTCAAGGGGTGCCGCCAACATGGACAGGAAGATCACGTCATTGACTCAACCCACTCAAGTGACGCACCCCTCCTAGAGACGGCATGGAAGATCACCAGTAAGCCAGTGACTCAGCCCCTGTAATAGGGTTAGAGGCAGAGAATCCCAGTGGAGAGAGGGGAACCGGCCAGGCAGAGACAGCATGAGTGGTTCGTTGCTCCATAAAAATAGAGCTCTATAGGAGAAAGCCCTGCCTCCAGCTGTTTGCTTAGAAATTCTAAGGATAGTAAGGAGGCATGCATCTTGTGACCATAGCATACATGTAGGTAGGCCCATATAATGCTTTGTAGGTCAGCAGTAAAACCTTGAATTCAGCCCTTGCCTTAACAGGAAGCCAGTGTACAGAGACTTGCACTGGAGTATTATGATCAATTTTTGGGGTTCTTGTCAAGATTCTAGCAGCCGTGTTTAGCACTAACTGAAGTTTATTTAATGCTTTATCAGGGTAGCCGGAAAGTAGAGCATTTCAGTAGTCTCACCTAGAAATGACAAAAGCATGGATACATTTATCTGCATCATTTTTGGACAGAAAGTTTCTGCTTTTTTGCAAATTGGAGTGGGTCTATGGTGACAGGTAGGGTGGAGGTGATATGATCCTTGACTAGCAATTCATGATGACATAAGTGAGTGCTACGGGGCGATAGTAATTTAGTTCAGTTACCTTAGATTTCTTGGGAACAGGAACAATGGTGGCCATCTTAAAGCATGTGGGGACAGCAGAATGGGATAGGGATTGACTGAATATGTGCATGCTCTGAGGACGTGGCTAGGGATGCAGTCTGGGCCGGCAGCCTTGCGAGAGTTAACACGTTTAAATGTCTTACTCCAATCGGCCACGTAGAAGGAGAGCCCACAGTCTTTGGTAGCAGGCCGTGTCGGTGGCACCGTATTGTCCTCAAATCGCGCAGTTGTTTAATTTGTCTGGGAGCAAAGCGTTGATGTCCGCGATGGGGCTGGTTTTCTATTGTCTGTAGACCCTGACACATATGTCTTGTGTTTGAGCCGTTGAATTGCGACTCCACATTGTCTCTATACTGAGACTTTGCTTGTTTGATTTCCTTACGGAGGGAATAACTACACTGTATATATTCGGCCATGTTTCCAGTCGGCTTGCCATGATTAAATGCAATTAACTGTAATTTGCTGTCATCTAGTGGACATTTTGCTCAATTGCCCTCAGCTATGTTTAGACTGTTGTTGTTCATGTTTGCTGTATTCTAGTGTACTATGGAATATATTGCTTTCTTATTCTTGACACCTCTCCAAGTCATATTTAAGGTTAGAACTACCTTTCATTTTGAAGCGTGGAATCCAATTAGTCAGACCAGAGATGGATAGACCTAAGCACGGGCGCTTCCTGTTTTAGTTTCTGCCTATAGGAGCAACAAGATGGAGTCATTGTCAGATTTGCCAAAAGGAGGGCGGGGGAGGGCCTTGTATGCATTGCGGAAGTTACAGTAGCACTGGTCGAGTGTGTCAAAAAAGTTATATTACAGTTCATAGAAACATGTCAAACGATGTATAGAATCAATCTATAGGATGTTTTTAACATAAATCTTCAATAATGTTTCAACCGGACAATTCCTTTGTCTTTAGAAATGAAAAGGAATGCAGCTACCTCTCACGGTCGCACGCCTGACTGAGCTCATGGCATTCTGCCAGACCTCTGACTCAAACAGCTCTTATTTTCTCCCCCTTCACAGTGGAAGCCTGAAACAAGATTCTAAAGACTGTTGACATCCATTGGAAGCCTTAGGAAGTACAATATGACCCCATAGACACTGTATATTGGATAGGCAAAGACTTGAAAAACTACAAACCTCAGATTTCCCACTTCCTGGTTGGATTTTTTTCTCAGGTTTTTGCCTGCCATATGAGTTCTGTTATACTCACAGACATCATTCATCCAAACATACTAATAATATGCATATTCTAGCATATTTGCATATGCTTTTGGGCCTGAGTAGCAGGCAGTTTACTCTTATTCATCCAAGCTACTCAATACTGCCCCCGTTCCCAAAGAAGTTAATAGTTTGCAAGCCCTGCCACATCCGGCGAACATCGGAGTTGGTGTAGTACAATTCGATCTTAGTCCTGTATTGATGCTTTGCCTGTTTGATGGTTCGTCAGAGGGCATAGCGGGATTTCTTATAAGCTTCCGGGTTAGAGTCCCACTCCTTGGAAAGCGGCAGCTCTACTCTTTAGCTCAGTACGAATGTTGCCTCTAAATCCATGGCTTCTGGTTGGGGTATGTATGTACAGTCACAGTGTGGACGATGTCCTCGATGCACTTATTGATAAAGTCAGTGACTGATGTGGTGTACTCCTCAATGCCGGAATAATCAGAATAATCCTGGAACATATTCCAGTCTGCGCTCGCAAAACTGTCCTGTAGTTTAGCATCTGCTTCATCTGACCACTTTTTTATAGAATGAGTCACTGGTGCTTCCTGCTTACATTTTTGCTTGTTAGCAAGAATCAGGAGAATAGAATTATTGTCAGATTTGCCAAATGGAGGGTGTGGGAGAGCTTGGTACGCGTCTCTGTGTGTGGAGGGCAGGGATGGGTGCGAGGTAATGCAATGGGTATGTCTGTAAGAACACAAGGAGTGGGTAACCTTTCAACTTTTTTTAGAACAGCTTGGTTAGTGTTTTGTAGCCTTCAAATATCACCGCTGAAAGATGTTGATGTCTAGGTAAACAGAAACATGACGTTAAAATAAAACAGAGGCACATGGTAAGTAAAGGGCAAACATATCCAAACTAAAATATTCCAAATGGTACAGTGTTACACAACTAGCAAATAAGGAAAGTGCACTTATATGCACAACAATCAAACAATATAAATCTACATAGCAATATGAACAAAATACCTTGGCCGCCACTCCACACTCATGCAATACACATTCAATAACCTGTCTGTAGTGGTCCATTCTGGTTTGGTTGAAAGAGGACTAATAACTGCAGGTGGGGGCATTTAAAGGGTTATCTGTGATCTGGCTGATTTCGTTGAATGAGGCATGTGGTGACTAAAAGGGTGGCAGGCTCCCCTCCAGGGTAGAAGGGAAGTAGGAGGAGTTTTGTACAATTTGATTGTACATATGAGTTAGCTATGTTGTTTCTAGCAGCCACTCCCCACCAGACCTTTCAATTATGTGTACTTTGATCCACATTTGTTATCCATACAACCTGCTAAACAGGTTCCATAAACCACTCCTTATCTGAATTAAGGTTTCAGAGAGTAAACTAAACTTAACTCAGACTCACTCCCAGTCTACATGTCAACACAACATTTCCTCTACACTTGATGCATTTAACAACCACGATGTATGTGTTTGTGAGAGTCTCAGCTTTCGATGGTGGGTTCATATTCGTTTCTATCCCAAACCGTTCGAACTCTGCAGATGTTTTTGTGAGAAGACACATTTTCGGGATGTCTCCTGGTCTGACAAACACTGCTGTAGCTTTGTAACCTCCCACCACAGATGCAGCAGCCCATGCAACAAAAAAACATATCTCTAGCTTAACCGGACAAATTTTGATGGGGAATTTTGTAGTATGCTAATAAGATTGACATGCGGGCGAATCAATCGATTCTAGGGGGGTTAAGACTGTAGTGAAATTAAATGTATTCTTTTCTTTATGATATTTTATGCAGAATATAGATGATTATTGCTGTTAAGGCTGTTATTGTTTAAAAAAATCAACATTAAACTGAATGGTAATGTCAGAGGTCCATAATGGTCCCCAAGTGTGTCCCATTTCTCTGCTTGTCTTCTTTCACCTGCACTGACCTGAGAGAACTGGACAAGCCAAAGATATACTGAACAAAATTCTGAAGAGCTCTAGTGACACCCTGTGGTTAGGCTAAAACACATAGAATCTGCTGCTTCTATTACTCTCAAGTAATGTGGAATCAGTGGATTTAGTTTTTAAAAGTGCTTTTTATTTCTCTACTCTTTCTTCTACCCATAAAGGATGCAACATACAATGTCAAAGACATATTTATTTAAACCATGTCATGGATGTCATGAAGTCTCTCCAGTTCCATGACTCGCCACATGGAAACAACCACTCCACACAAGGGTGTTAATTAATCACCTTGTTCCTTATCCCCCCGAGGACTCAGACATTTACCTGCAAATGCATTTGCATTCATCAAGCTATGCTTTCAGACAATGGTCTAAGAGTATATAACCCTCTATAGCACCCTACATGCAAAGAGTCAACTAAACGCATTGTGCACTTTAAATCACAAAGTCCACCTTCTTTACACGTAATATCCCTGGCTCCTGCTGGTGGGAGATCAACTCTGCAGCCTGCAGTGGCGGCCTATCCAACACAATGAAGTCCTCAGGGGGACCATTCATTCCCTCAACCCTATTAACCGCCTCTGTGTATGAAATGCACTGGACGGCTCTGACTTTGGCAACTTCATTCTCTTTCACCCTCGACGGGCTCTCCAAAGATGTAGTAACATGATTTCCAACAATTCACAGTTTGTTCCTCACATTCACCACGACCTTCTTTTCCACCCCTTCCACATCTATGAATCTTCCACCTGCAGACACTTTATATCCATCAATGAGACATTGCGGCATACATTATCATGCCAAAGATATCAAGTCACATTGTTTCCATCCATGTCAGAGACGTCATGAAGAAAGTCTCTCCAGTTCCATGACTCACCAAATGAAAAAAAGCCACATGAAACAACCACACCACCTGAGGGTGTTAATGAATCACTTTGTTGCTTATCCCGCGAGAACTCAAACCTTTACCTGCAAATGCATTTGCATTCATCAAGCTATGCTTTGTGTATAACCCTTTAAAGTACTCCTTTATAGCACCCTACATGCATTTATTTGACTGAACGCATTGTGAACGTAATCATGAACTGTATCTTGAGAAAACCTTTTAAGTGAAACCTACAGTTTTGATTTGCAGCCATTCTAAGTCCATTCTACAAACCACTCCTTATAATACCTTTCTATTACATGGCATATTTTGATCTACAATATGCATACATACAACCTTCTAAACATGTTCCATAATCCACTCCTTATCTGAATGAATGTTTCAGAGAAAACTAAACTTAAGTCAGACTCCCTCACCTCCATTTTACAACTCAACACAACATTGCCTCTACACTTGATGCATTTAATCGGATGGTCTGTACTCTTTGCTTTTTTTTAATTATAGGAACTCATTGCAAGTCTGTAGATCTGTCTGACAAGAAAATAGCAGCTGCTAATATTTCTGTTGCTAAGGACCAATTCTGTTGTTCGATCTGTCTGGACATATTGAAGGATCCGGTGGCAATTCCTTGTGGACACAGGTACTGTATGGACTGTATTGAGGACTGCTAGGATCAGGATGATCAGAGGGGAGTCTACAAATGCCCCCAGTGCAGACAGACCTTCTTCCCAAGGCCTGTTTTGAACAGAAACACAATGCCTGCTGAATTGGTGGAGGAATTGAAGAAGACAGGACTCCAAGCTGCTCCACCTGCTCACTATTACACTGGACCTTTGGATTTGGAGTTTGATGTCTGCACTGGGAGAAAATTCAAACTGTCGAGTTCTGTCTTGTGTGTCACACCATGATCATGTTCACCTGTCCTTGTGATTGTCTCCACCCGCTCCAGGTGTCGCTTATTATCCCCGGTGTATATATCCATGTGTTTCCTGTCTTTCTGTGCCAGTTCGTCTTGTTTGCCAAGTCAACCAGTGTTTTTCCTTGCTCCTATTTCTCCCAGTCTCTGTTTGTTTCTAGTCCTCCTGGTTTCGACCCTTGCCTGTCCTAACTCCGAACCCGCCTGCCTGCCACTCTGCCTGTTCTGATTACCAGCCTGCCTATCCTCTTGCACTGTTTTGGACTCGGATCTGGTTTCTGACCCCTGCCTGGCCTGACTTTGAGATTGCCTATCGTCTGGTACTGTTTGGACTCTGACCTGGTTTATGAACTCTCGCCTGTCCCTTACCTGCCTTTGCCTACTCCTTTTGTTTTAATACATATCGGAACTCTACCATCTGCATCCTGTGACCAAGGGTTCAAGGCGATAATGGAGCAAATCAGTGAATTAGATCATAGGCAGCACGTTACGTCTGAGACCTCCCTACCACCCAGTAACCTTCCTACTAGTGGTGGATTGGTTCAACCTTCCCCGGCTCCCCGAGAGCCCCGGTTACCTCCTCCGGAATGTTATGCAGGCAATTATGGTACCTGCGGGGTGTTCCTTTCCCAGTGCTCTCTCATATTCAAACTCCAGCCCTCTCCATTCCTGTCGGACCGTTCAAGGATAGCGTATTTAATCACGCTAATGTCTGGAAGGGCACTCTCCTGGGCAACTGTCACGTTCTGACCATAGAAATCCTTTATTTTCTATGGTAGAATAGGTCAGGGCGTGACTAGGGGGGTTAGTCGAGTTTATATTTTCTATGTGGGTTCTAGGTTGTTTTTTCTATGTTGGGGTTTTGGTATGATTCCCAATTAGAGGCAGCTGGCTATCGTTGTCTCTAATTGGGGATCATACTTAAAGTATAATTTTTTTCCACCTATGGGTTATGGGATATTGTTTATGTTTTGAGTAAGTGTATGTAGCACCTCTTATCACAGTTTGCTGTTTCGTTTGTTTGTATTGCAAAGTTTCACTATTAAATATACTGCTCAAAAAAATAAAGGAAACACTAAAATAACATCCTAGATCTGAATGAATGAAATATTCTTATTAAATACTTTTTTCTTTACATAGTTGAATGTGCTGACAACAAAATCACACAAAATTGATCAATGGAAATCAAATTTATCAACCCATGGAGGTCTGGATTTGGAGTCACACTCAAAATTAAAGTGGAATACCACACTACAGGCTGATCCAACTTTGATGTAATGTCCTTAAAACAAGTCAAAATGAGGCTCAGTAGTGTGTGTGGCCTCCACGTGCCTGTATGACCTCCAAACAACGCCTGGGCATGCTCCTCATGAAGTGGCGGAGGGTCTCCTGAGGGATCTCCTCCCAGACCTGGACTAAAGCATCCGCAAACTCCTGGACAGTCTGTGGTGCAACGTGGCGTTGGTGGATGGAGCGAGACATGATGTCCCAGATGTGCTCAATTGGATTCAGGTCTGAGGAACGGGCGAGCCAGTCCATAGCATCAATGCCTTCCTCTTGCAGGAACTGCTGGAGGAACCCAGGGCCAACCACACCAGGACAACCCCCACCTGTGGACGTCGGGCCCTCATACCACCCTCATGGAGTCTGTTTCTGACCGTTTGAGCAGACACATGCACATTTGTGGCCTGCTGGAGGTCATTTTGCAGGGCTCTGGCAGTGCTCCTCCTGCTCCTCCTTGCACAAAGGCGGAGGTAGCGGTCCTGCTGCTGGGTTGTTGCCCTCCTACGGCCTCCTCCACGTCTCCTGATGTACTGGCCTGTCTCCCGGTAGCGCCTCCATGCTCTGGACACTATGCTGACAGACACAGCAAACCTTCTTGCCACAGCTCGCATTGATGTGCCATCCTGGATGAGCTGCACTACCTGAGACACTTGTGTAGGTTGTAGACTCCGTCTCATGCTACCACTAGAGTGAAAGCACCGCCAGCATTCAAAAGTGACCAATACATCAGCCAGGAAGCATAGGAACTGAGAAGTGGTCTGTGGTCACCACCTGCAGAACCACTCCTTTTTTGGGGGTGTCTTGCGAATTGCCTATAATTTCCACCTGTTATCTATTCCATTTGCACAACAGCATGTGAAATGTATTGTCAATCAGTGTTGCTTCCTAAGTGGACAGTTTGATTTCACAGAAGTGTGATTGACTTGGAGTTACATTGTGTTGTTTAAGTGTTCCCTTAATTTTTTTGAGCAGTGTATTATGTGGAACTCAACATACGCTGCACCTTGGTCCGTCTATACAAACGGACGTGACAGAATATCCCACCAAAACAGGACCAAGCAGCATGCTCAGGAGGAGAAGATATTCTGGACTTGGGAGGAAACTTTGGCTGGAGACGAAAGCCTTCCGTGGAAACTGTCGGAGGGGATAAAGGACAAGCTCGCAGCTTGGGAAATACCACTGGACCTCAATTCCCTTATCACCCTTTTGATTAGGATTGATGGCCGCCTATGACAACGCCGGTGTGAGAGGAGGTCGGGCCTCCTCAAACACTCGTTTGTCTGATGATGGCACTCGTCCTAAGGAATCCGGAAATCCCCAACGTACGTATTTCCGAGGAAAGCCGAAAACACCCAAGGTACCCCGAGAATCATCAACGATGGGTGAGTTGGATACTCCTGAGCCTATGCAACTGGGAAGAGCTAGGTTATCGGTTGGGGAATGCTCATGTAGGCTGAGTTCAAACTGTTGTCTGTACTGTGGAGGGGCAGGATATGTTAGGAAACCTGTTAGGAAACCCTTGTCTCTGGTGGGTACAAGTACTCTGGTGAGCCAGACTGGGACTTTCCTAATTCCCAACACCTGCACTCTTTTTTTGTGCTTTTGCTGTGGGGAGACCAATCTATCTGAATGCTCATTGACTCTGGGGCTGATGAAAGTTTCATGGATGCTACTATTTTTTCTGAACTTAGTATTCCCTCAACCCCTCTCTGTCCCCATGGATGCAAGGGCACTGGACGGCCACTCAATTGGAGGAGTCACCCATAGTACAGTGCCAGTTCATATACACGCTTCAGGAAACCACAGTGAGACCATACAGTATCTTCCCCTGTTGTCTTGGGATTTTCCTGGCTCCAAAAACACAACCCTGTTATTGACTGGACCATGAGCTCCATCCTGGGTTAGAGCCCATTTTGCCATTCCCACTGCCTTAAAGCAGCACAGCCGTCCCCGAGACGTCCTCCTCAGGGCATTAGCAAGGCTTTGGATGTCTCTGCCATTCCCACTAAATACCATGACCTCCTGGAAGTTTTCAGTAAGGCACGTGCTACTTCTCTTCCTCCACACCTTCCTTATGATTGTGCCATTGATCTCTTCCCATGCACCACACCACCCCATGGTAGTCTATATTCTCTATCCGGGCTGGAGACCAAGGCCATGGAGGAATACATAGAGGAGTCTCTGGCTACTGGAGGCGTCCGTCTGCATCTCCTGCAGGAGAAGAAGGATAAGACCCTTCGTCCGTGCATTGACTACCGGGGTCTGAATGACATTACGATTAAAAATTGTTACCCACTACCACTCCGCTCCTTGGCTTTTGAACCTCTCCAGGGGGCCACCATTTTTTTCCAAGCTGGACCTTTAGAATGTCTAACACCTGGTTTGGATATGCGAAGGAGATGAGTGGAAGACAGCATTCAGCACAGCCAGCAGACATTATGAGTACCAGGTCATCCCGTTTGGACTCACCAACTCTGTCTTCCAGGCTCTGGTAAACGATGTGCTCTGGGACATGCTAAACCGTTTTGTGTTCATCTACCTTGACGACATTATGTTTTTTTTCCCAGTCTGCCCAAGAACATGTTCTTCATGTCAGACAGGTCCTTCAGCGCCTCCTGGAGAACCAATTGTTCATGAAAGCCGAGAAGTGTGAGTTCCACCGCTTGACAATCTCCTTTCTGGAGTATGTCATCGCTGAGGGAAATGTCTAAATGGATCGTGGAAAAGTGAAAGCTGTGGTAGATTGGCCTTAACCTACATCCAGGGTGCAGTTACAACATTTCCTAGGTTTCGCTAACTTCTACCGCCGTTTCATTTGGGGCTACAGTACCCTGGCGGCCCCCCTCTCTGCACTCACCTCTTCCAAAGTACCATTCACATAGTCTCTAGCTGTCAACAGAGACTTTGTGGACCTGAACCATCGGTTCACCACAGCACCCATCCTCGTCCATCATGACCCGTCTCCTCAATTTGTGGTAGAGGGTGATGCTTCTGACGTTGGAGTGGGGGCCATCCTGTCCCAGCGATCTGCCCAGAACCAAAAGCTTCATGCCGTGCCTTCCTGTCCCATCGTCTCAATCCCGCAGAGAGGAACTAGGACGTAGGCAACTGGGAACTCCTGGCGATCAAGATTTTGTTGGAAGAGTGGAGGCAATGGCTGGAAGGAGCAGAACAGCCATTCTTGGTCTGGACCGACCATATATTTTTTTTAATATCTCCGTGCAGCCAGGCAGGCCCGGTGGGCTCTCTTGTTTACAAGGTTCAACTTCACCATTTCCTACCGCCCAGGGTCCAAAATGGGGAGCCTGATGTCCTCTCCCGCCTCTGCAGTTCCTCCGCCACACCCTCAGTCTCTGAAGCCATCCTCCCTACCTCATGCCTTGCAGCCTCAGTGGGTTGGGGGATTGAGACCCTGGTTTGCAAGGCACAACGTTCCCAGCCTGAACCCGAAGGGGGTTGTTTGTCCCTAATTCAGTATGCTCCCGGGTCCTGGAATGGGCCCATTCCTCCAGGCTGACCTGTCATCCAGGTTCCCGCTGTACCCTAGACTTCCTCAGACAATGTTTCTGGTGGCCCACAATGGTTCCTAATGTCTCTGCCTTCATCGCCACGTGCACAGTGTGTGCTCAGAACAAGACTCCACGGCAAGCTCCTTCTGGCCTTCTTCAGCCATTACCGTTCATCGTCCCTGGTCCCATATCTCTCTGGACTTTGTCACTGGGCTTCCCCCATCTGATGGCAACACCGTCATTCTTAACGTTTAACTACTTCTAGACTTTCAACCAATTTTAACAGTCCAAGTCTGTATACCTATCTATTGGCAAGAAAATAGCAGCTGCTAATATTTCTGTTGATAGGGACTATTCTGTTTTCCGATCTGTCTGGATCGACTGAAGGATCCAGTGGCAACTGCCTGTGGACACAGATACTGTATGGACTATATTGAGGGCTGGTGGGATCAAGATGATCAGAGGGGAGTCTACAAATGCCCCCAGTGCAGACACACCTTCATCCCAAGGCCTTTTCTGAACAGAAGTACAATGCTGGCTGAAGTAGCAGAGAAACTAAAGAACGTTAGACCAGTAGACGTGAAGTGTGACATCTGCAAAAAAGGAGAAAATCCTGTCTGGTGTGTCTGGCCTTACTGTGAGTCTCATCTCCAGCCTCACTTTGAATCTCCTGCCTTTAAGAAGCACGAGCTGGTCAAAGCCTCCACACAACTACAGCAGCAGATCTGCTCTCATCATGATAAACTGCTGGAGATTTACTTGCCATACCAATCAGCAGTGTATCTGTTATGTGTTTGTTAGTTGAACATAAAGGTCATGATACAATCTCAACTGCAGCAGAAAGGACAGAGAAACAGAATCAGCTGAAATTGAAACAGGAAACATTCCAACATAAAATAAACTGGGGTAGATTGAGAAGTTTAAAAAAAGCTATGATGCCACTGAAACCCTCTGCCAATGTAGCAGTAAAGGACTGTAAGAGGATCTTTGCTGAGCTGATCTGCTCTATTGAAAGAAGGGGCTTTGAGGTAAAGGAGCTGATCAGAGCCCAGGAGAGGGCTGAAGTGATTTGGGCTGAAGAACGCCTGGAGCGAATGTGGCAGGAGGTGGCTGAGCTAAGGAAGAGAGACTGAGCTGGATCTCTCACACACAGAGGACAACATCTATTTCCTCCAGAGGTACAAAGACCACTATGATCATATTGTGTCTGAAAGATTGCTTATACCACCATCCTATGTGGCTGTTGGTAGAGCATGGTGCTTGTAAAGCCAGTGTTTGAGGTTCGATTCCCATGGGGAACCAGTACGAAAATATATTAAGTCGCTCTGGATAAGAGCATCAGCTAAAATGTAAATCAACACAGGCTGTGATTTTGGGAAGGTGAAGGAATCTTACCTAAAGCAACAGCTGGAAAGCTACTGTAAGAAGGGGCTGTGGAAAATGAAAATTCCAGTATATTTGATCATTTTAAACAAGGTACACAAACAAAATGATGCTCTCATCAAGTATAAACACAAAGTACACAACTTATTTCCATTGTGGTCCTCTTTCATGATACTATTTGGCAATTTTGGCATATGTGGCAGGACGAAAAAACAGACGCTAAAATGGCAGGCCAATTTATTTATTTAGTCAGTGCAATCTGTCCACATGATGCAACCAGTACAGCTAAGCTTGGGAGAATAGTTACCAGTGCAATCTCCTTTTGGAGCCAATACAATTCCGAATACTAGTTTTTGCAGTTATGGTGAAGAATTTGGTGATGATGATTTTGATTGTCCTTGCCTCTCGTGGAACGATTTAGGAGACTTGGGATCTACAGGTGGTAGGATTGTGACGCACTTAAGCGTAGTAGGTGCGGAGTCAGGTGCAGGAGGCAGAAAGTACTGAGTAGTGCTTTATTAGGCACTGGGAAAATCGTGCGCGCCAAAACTCACGGGCGCAACAAACACGATACCCAAAACCAGGACCAAACAAGTCCAGAGGGAAAACCCCAAAACGAAACACGCTACCAATACACTACCACACACAAACAAAGTGGGAAAAATAAGCCCACACAAATAGCAGGCGGGCCGACCAGCTTAAATAGCCTAACTTAACGTAAACAAGAAACAGGTGTAACTCATAAGACAAAACCAACAGAAAAGGGAAATGGGATCGGAGCAGCTAGTAGACCGGTGACGACCGCCGAGCACCGCCTGAACAGGAAGAGGAGCCACCTTCGTTAGGAGTTGTGACAAGGATAGTGTCGGATTTGCTTGACTTCATGAAGATACTCTTATATTATGAGATCAAGTAAAACATGATTTAAAGAGATGTGGATCTTTCTATAAGTAATGGGATCAATGTGTGACTTTGGGATCAACAATTCAAAATCGTTTGAAACAAAAAATAAAACGATTTTTATGCAGTTCCACGAATGTACTTAGAGGAATACATGTGAATATATGCAAATTGGCCCATAAGTCCACCTACAGTGCATTCGGAAAGTATTCAGACCCCTTGACGTTTTCCACATTTTGTTACGTTACGGCCTTATTCAAAAATGGATTAAATACTTTTTTCCCTCATCAATCTACACACAAAATCCAATAATGCCAACGCAAAAAACTGTCTTCTTGGGTATGACTCTACAAGTTTGGCACACCTGTATTTGGGGAGTTGCTCCCATTATTCTCTGCAGATCACCGGTCTACTAGCTGCTCCGATCCCATTTCCCTTTTCTGTTGGTTTTGTCTTATGAGTTACACCTGTTTCTTGTTTACGTTAAGTTAACAAGCTCTGTCTAGTCTGACTAGTCTCCCAGTCCCTGCCGATAAAAAAACATCTCCACACATGATGCTGCCTCCACCATGCTTCACCGTAGGGAAGGTTCCAGGTTTCCCCCAGACGTGAAGCTTGGCATTCAGGCCAAAGAGTTTGGTTTAGTCATACCAGAGAATCTTGTTTCTCATGGTCTGAGTCCTTAATTTGCCTTTGGGAAATCCCCAAGCAGGCTGTCATGTGCCTTTTACTGAGGAGTGGCTTCCGTCTGGCCACTCTACCATAAAAGCCTGATTGGTGGAGTGCTGCAGCGATGGATGTGCTTCTGGAAGGTTCTCCCATCTCCACAGAGGATCTCTGGAGCTCTGTAAGCGTGACCATCGGGTGCTTGGTCACCTCCCTGACCAAGGCCCTTCACCACCAATTGCTCAGTTTGGCCAGGCAACCAGCTCTTGGAAGAGTCTTGGTGACTCCAAACTTCTTCAATTTACGAATGATGGAGGCCACTGTGTTCTTAGGGACCTGTGACGCTACAGACATTTTTTGGTACCCTTCCCCAGATCAGTGCCTCGACACAATCCTGTCTCAGAGCTCTATGGACAATTCCTTCAATCTCAAAGCTTGATTTTTTTCTCTGACATACACTGTCAACTGTGGGACCTTATATAGACAGCTGTGTGCCTTTCCAAATCATGTCCAATCAATTGAATTTACTACAGACTCCAATCATATTGTAGAAACATATCAACGATTATCAATGGAAACAGGATACACCTTAGCTAAATTTTGAGACTCATAGCAAAGGGTCTGAATACATATGTAAATAAGGTATTTCAGATTAGCATTGTTTTTTAAATAAATTAATAGTTTAATAAATAAACACTGCTTTTGCTTCGTCATTATGAGGTATTGTGTGTAGATTGATGTGGAAAAAACATTGTTTAATCAATTTTAGAATAAGTCTGTAACATAAGTCTCCACCAAATGTGGAAGAAGTGAAGGGTTCTGAATACTTTGCGAATGCATTGTATACAACAACATAGGCCTGAGACTATATATCCTTAAGCAGGGTTCATAAAGCCATTGGCAAGTAATATTCAAGGACTTTCAGGGAATTCTTCAAGCACTTAATTGAAATTTTCAAGGACCTCAATGTTATACAATTGTATAATTTATATAACTGTACATTAAGGGCTTAATGTAGAACCCCCCTAGCACCAAAAAAAACATGCAAAAAGTAAAAGATAAAGTAGCTTATTACCACTTTAAGAATAATGATATTTTTTAGGCCTTGATTTTCAAAATAGTATTACATTCTAAAATATGTGAGAATAATGTGGACATTGCCTGACTAAATAGATTGCTTGGATGCATGGATGGCCTACGTAGCCGACACATAGACCTTTTAAAGCCATGAATAGCAGTAACATTGTTTAATGAGAAAGTGATCAAAAACCAGGTTCCATTTTTCATGGAATGATTTGTATGCAAAGCCAGGTTGAAGCCAACGTTAGATGTCTTCCTCATAATACCCACATGTGGTTTTACCACAGCAGAGAACGGCAACACCCCTTTTTTTACAGGTCGCAGTGGTGGGTAGTTTTATGGGGCTTTGGTGACCAAACGGATGGCACTGTGATAGACTACATCCAATTTGCTGAGTAGAATGTTGGAAGCTATTTTGTAGATGATATCGACGAAGTCAATGATCGTAGGATAGTCAGTTTTACGAGGGTATGTTTGGCAGCATGAGTGAAGGAGGCCTTGTTGTGAAATTGGAAGCCGATTCTAGATTTAATTTTGGATTGGAGATGCTTAATGTGAGTCTGGAAGGAGAGTTTACAGTCTAACCAGACACCTAGGTATTTGTAGATGTCCACATATTCTAAGTCAGAACCGTCCAGAGTTGTGATGCTAGTTGGGTGGGAGGGTGCGGGCAGCAATCTGTTGAAGAGCATGCATTTAGTTTTACTAGCCTTTAAATGCAGGTGGAGGCCACGGAAGGAGTACTGTATGGCGTTGAAGCTCATTTGGAGGTGTGTTAGCACAGTGTCCAAAGAAGGACCAGATGTATACAGAATGGTATCGTATGCGTGGAGGTGGATCAGAGAATCACCAGCAGCATGAGCGACATCATTGATATATACAGAGAAAAGCGTCGGCCCCGAGAATTGAACCCTGTAGCACTCCCATAGAGACTGCCAGAGGTCCGGACAACAGGTCCTCCAATTTGACACACAGAACTCTATCTGAGAAGTTTTTGAACCAGGCGAGGCCGTCATTTGAAAGGCCAAGGCTATTGAGTCTGCCGATAAAAATGAGGTGATTGACAGAGTCGAAAGCCTTGGCCAGGTCGATAAAGACGGCTTCACAGTACTACTGTCTTTTATCGATGGCTGATATGATATCGTTTATGACCTTGAGCATGGCCGAGGTGCACCCATGACCAGCTCGGAAACCAGATTGCATAGTGGAGAAGGTACGGTGGGATTCGAAATGGTCAGTGATCTGTTTGTTAACTTGGCTTTCAAAGATTTTAGAAAAGCAAGGCAGGATGGATATAGGTCTATAACAGTTTGGGTCTAGAGTGTATCCCCCTTTAAACAGGGGGTGACCGTGGCGGCTTTCCAATCTTTGGGAATCTCATACGATATGAAAGAGATTCTGAATAGGCTAGTAATAGGGGTTGCAACAATTTTGGCGGATAAATTTAGAAAGAGAGGGTCCAGATTGTCTAGCCCAGCTGATTTGTAGGGATCCAAATTTTGCAGCTCTTTCAGAACATCAGCTGTCTGGATTTGGGTGAAGGAGAAGCGGGGGTGGGGGGCTTGGGCAAGTTTCTGCAGGGGGTGCTGCGATGTTGGTCGGGGTAGGGGTAGCCAGGTGGGAAGCATGGCCAGCCATAGAAAAATGCTTTTTGAAATGATCGATTATCGTAGATTTATCGGTGGTGACAGTGTTTCCTATCCTCAGTGCAGTGGGAAGCTGGGAGGAGGTGCTCTTATTCTCCATGGATTTACAGTGTCTCAAAACTTCTTGGAATTAGTGCTACAGGAAGCAAATTTCTGTTTGAACAAGCTGGTCTTAGCTTTCCTAACTGACTGAGTATATTGGTTCCTGACTTCCCTGTAAAGTTGCATATCGCGGGTGCTATTCGATGCTATGCAGAACGCCACATGATGTTGTTGTGCTGGTCAAGGGCAGTCAAGTCTGGGGTGAACCAAGGGCTATATCTGTTCTTAGTTCTACATTTTTTGAATGGGACATGCTTATTTAAGAGGGTGAGGAAAGCTTAAATTCTTGTTAATTAAACTGCACTGTCCAATTTACAGTAACGATTACAGTGAAGAAATACCATGCTATTGTTTGAGGAGATTGCACAACAACAAAAAACGTACATTCAGTAATCTTGCTCTGATTTGTCATCCTGAAGGTCCCAGAGATAAAATGTAGCATAGTTTTGTTTGATAAAATCTATTTTTATAGTCAAATGTAGGAACTGAGTTCTAAAGTTTGAACCCCTGCTGTTTCTGGATCCTTGCTTCAGGTCCTGAGCTACAGGCAGTTAGATTTGGGTATGGCATTTTTGGCGGAAAAAAAAGAAAAATGGTCTGATCCTTAAGAGGTTTAAAGAACTCATTGCCTTTTATGGTTGTGAGGTATGGGGTCCACTGACCAACCAAAAATTCACAAAATGGGCTAAACACCAAATTGAGACTCCTCCGTGTACAATGGAAACACCAAATAATGCATGCAGAGCAGAATAAGGCCGATACCCGCTAATTATCAAAATACAGAAAAGAGCAGTTAAATACTACAACCACCCAAAAGGAAGCAATTCCCAAACCTTCCATAACTAAGCCACCACCAACAGAGAGATGAACCTGGAGAGTAGTTCCCTAAGCAAGCTGGTCCTAGGGCTCTGTTCACAAACACAAACAAACTTCACAGAGCCTCAGGACAGCAACACAATTAGACCCCAAAAAATCATGAGAAAACAAAAAGAGAATTACATTGGAAAGAATTAACAAAACAACTGAGAAAACTAGGACGCTATTTGGCCCCGAACAGATAGTACACAGCGGCAGAGTATTGTGACTGACCATTGTGACTGACCCAAAAAGACAGACCTGGCTCTCAAGAGAAGACAGGCTATGTGCACATAGCCCACAAAATGAGGAGGAAACTGAGCTGCACTTCCTAACCTCCTGCCAAATATATGACCATATTAGAGACACATACTTCCCTCATTACACAGACCCACAAAGAATTCGAAAAAACAAATCCAATTTTGATAAACTCTCATATCTATTGGGTGAAATACCACAGTGTGCAATCACAGCAGCAACATTTGTGACCTGTTGCCACAAGAAAAGGGCAACCACTGAAGAACAAACACCATTGTAAATACAACCCATATTAATGTTTATTTATTTTCCCTTTTGTACTTTAACTATTTGCACATCATTACAACACTGTATATATACATAATATGACATTTGAACTTTGGAACCTTTGGAACTTTTGTGATTCTAATGTTTACTGCTAATGTTTATTGTTTATTTCATTTTTGGTTATGATCTATTTCACCTGCTTTGGCAATGTAAACATGTTTCCTATGCCAATAAAGCCCCTTAAATTGAAATTGATATACTGTGTATATATATAGAGTATATATACAGTATATATATACATATGAGAGAGCGATAGAGAGATCGAGAGAGAGATAGCTAGAGAGGCATTAGTGCTTTGAGTAGATGGCTGTCTATTGTGTGAGCTAAAGAGTGTGCAGATCGAAAGGCAAATCATCATCAATCAGAGCATCCCTTTCTTTCGCCAGTCCCCCTCTTCTTCTTTCTCCCAGCCTCTCTTTCTTTCTCTTTTCTCTCACACCTCTGGGTAGACTCATTATGTGAATTTTAGAGTAGAGTCGGTTGCAGTTGGAGGAAAAGACAGAGTTTAGAATGATGCCCACACAGAATTACAAAAAATACATTACAATGATCACGGCCTTAGATCTCCTGTGGAGAGACTCCATCTTGTAGTGCTGTACATGCAGGCCGAACTGAAAACATCTATTCATACCCTGAGGACCCCTCTTTCTCTGTGTGTAGATACAAGTGAGCAGATGAGAAAGGCAGAGTAGCTTAAATGGTGCGTTAAAAAATATTGAGAGAGAGAGCGAGAGAGGGAGAGAAAGAGAGAGAGAATTTAGACTAATGCCTTAATGATACCTTCCATTTGTCATCATGTCATCAGTCTGTCTCTGTACTGAGTGCTGACTTGTGTTAATCTCTGCAGTTCTTGTGCCCCTATGGGAGCAAGTAATACTACACCCACAATGTGAACCTTGAACAGGAGCTTCTCATTCATTACATCAGAGTAAGGAGACAAGAGAGAGAGAGAAAAGAAGAGCGAGAGACAGAGAGAGAAAAAGAGTGTCTATGTTTCTCAGATAGCAGGATGGAATATGTGCTTGAATGGTCGCTCATCTTTGGAGTTAATTAACAATGTGAAAGACACGTCATTGCTCAAATCCTTTCTGCATCTATATTCAAAAGCTTTATATTATTGCACACAAAGGCACTTCCAGCTCTCCAAGTGATGTACTGCATGCAAACAAGGAAGTCACTGCATAAAAGCACCCCAGGTTAATCATCTGCAGGACCAGAGAGTAATGTGGTGTGGATGAGTCTCTGTGTTTCTTCTAACTGCATAACAGTTTATATTCTTCCTGCATACCGGGCCACGGCAATAAACATCTGTTAAAAGATTTTTTGACAATTTTGCCTATTGACTGTCTATATTGGATGATATTGGATGTTTTACGCTCTCTTCATCCACCCAGTTAACTCAGTAAATCTCCAGCTACCCCTCATTGAAACCAGTTTTGCCACTTCTCTTTCTGTGTCTCTCTCTCTCTCTCTTTCTGTCTCTCTCTCATCTTTCCCATGTACAATGTCCTTGGGATTTGGAAAGCAGCAAATGAAATGTAACATTATTCTAAACTCTGTCTGTTTTTTGTGAACATGAGATTGGGAAATGGCACAATCATTTTATTATTATTTTCTCTTTCTTTCTCCTCCTCTTCTCTCTCTCTCTGCTTGTCTCTGGGGAGTGGTCCATCACCTGCTTGTGTCACTTGCCCCACATTCTTAAAGAAATGCCATGATTAATTCATATTAAAAGACTCCTGGTCTAGCTGTGTGTGTGTGTGTGTGTGTGTGTGTGTGTGTGTGTGTGTGTGTGTGTGTGTGTGTGTGTGTGTGTGTGTGTGTGTGTGTGTGTGTGTGTGTGTGTGTGTGTGTGTGGAATGGAGCTCATAGCAGCAGCAGGGGCTATTAACGGACCAGCATGCCTCTCTTCTGTTCTGACCCACTGCCACCGAAGACATCCTCAGCCTGCACAGCTAAACACACTAATTAAAACACTACGTGTATCACATCACATTAAATACTGTAAATGATCACAAGGTTATTACTTCATGGCCATTTTAGATGCACTAGAAAATGTAGAACCACCTGAGGTAGGAATAATTGTTGCTGATAATCAGCAGCAGTAGCCTAATCGCAGAAATGGTCAGTGACGGCAGAATCAGAGATCCCTCTTCTAAAGAATCAGGAAGCATAATGACTGATGTCCAAACTCCACTTGATGTTGGGAGCATAGTATGCTTTCAAAGTCAGCACAGTATTGAGCACACACAGATGGAAATGGAGACCAAAGACTAAAGGGAGATTATCCATGATGTTCTTTCAAGAGAGGGCTAGTGAGACTTGGGCTGCTTCGAATAGTCTAAAGTTGCTTCCTCTCCTTTCCTTCATCCACACTGACCTGAAAGCACAGGATAGGTGATAACAGATGGCCCAAGACATCCCTAAATTATCCATATGATTTTCACCCAGGAGAGGAATCGACTTTAGACTTTAGATTTACGCCTTTACTGCAATTATCTATTTCACTGCTTGGGACAACATGCTGATGATTAATGAGATGAGGAGATGAAGCCACTTAAGACTATTGAGATGCAGCCTCAGACAAGTTAGTCAGTACAGTGACAGCTTTTAGCCTCTGCCAGTGAAGTGTTGAGAATGTGAATTAGTGCTGCTCCAATTCCCCACACATCTGAGACACCTTGAGGAGCAGAGCACTGCTTCCCACTGTAAGTTGCAGTGCAGGTGACACAGGTGGACTCTGCATTATACAACACCAAGCAGCATTCATGCACTTCATGTACAGAGCATGATATTCAGAATATTGCCTGCATTGCATAATAAGTGCCTTATTACAGTCATTAGCTTAGTTGACCACTAGTAGGTAGTCTTGCTCTTTCTAAATCTCAAGCAGCTGTTTATCCATTGCTATCACCCTATCTTATATCTGCCTAAACAACACCACTATTCTACATAATCACAATTTAACGTCTAATAAATATACCTGATCTAAAACATTGTTGGGTGAGTGAGAATATACAAACACTTAGTTTGAGTTGGTTTAGTAATGCAATGCATAAGCATAACAATGTGTTTTAATTTTATACAAACTTCAAACAGGTGTTATAACAGTTATACTTAGGCCTACAGTTTTTATTATTTGTTAAACCTTTATTTTACTTGCTATAACCACTAGGCTACCCTGCCGCCCCAAAGTGTGCACCTACACTGCAAGTAGGTCTACACTGTAGCCGCCTACATGCCTACGTAACTCATTAATCACTACCATGTAACTACATAGGTTTCAGGAAAATTGGACCGAAAGAGCAACACTTCCTTCACGTTAAACTGCTGGTTGACATTCACGGCTTTCCTGGGGCTCAGTTCGAGCGTTTATCCCTCCTACTATTCCATGATGTAACTCTGTTCCAATGAAAACAGGTGGAATTCCCAGATTCCTCCAATCCCGATCTGCCTTGAGAATCCGTGGGAGAGAGTGAAGAGGCTGGTCATGGCGTTGTAGTGAAGTTCGGCAGGGGAAATTCGGCAAGACCAGAAAAGCACAAATTTGGACTATTGTGTATAGTGTTTTTGGTTATAAATGCTTTTACGTTGTTGGAAGTAACCTTGGACTACTTATTTTTGGAAGTGAGTTGATTCGCAAGAGAGCGACGATTGTTTTTTATCAGAACGGGAAGCCAGCCTACTTGCGTGAGCAATAGATACAAAGTTAACGTTCGTTACACCTAGCCCACTGGATATACTAGTGTGACACTCAGGTGTGGGACGAGTCCAGTTGCTGCGATGGACCACTGGAATTAAGGAATTTGGGACTCCTGATTTTTGTCTGGCAGCGTTTTGGATTAAAAAGTAACGTTAAATTCCTTTCCGTGTGTTGCGAAAACGGAACGTCGGCAGTCATGCCAGCGAAAACAAAGTACAATCTTGTTGACGATGGCCATGATTTGAGAATTCCATTGCATAACGAGGAAGCATTCCAACATGGGATCAACTTCGAAGCCAAGGTGAGTTGTTTGTATATGTTATTGTATTGATATTATTTGCTAAACTATCATTAACTTTTGACAAACCAATGTTTGATTTTGCTTAATAAGGTTTGTTAAGTATCAGCCTAGGCTATATCCTGGCTAATCCCCCTTCTACGTTTCCCACGTTAATGTTGTTAATATTGTTGTTTGAATATCGCAGTAGTAAAAACAAATATGGTAACATTTATATAATTGCTTTCTGTTTTGTTCCTAACCAGTACATCGGCAGTCTGGACGTGGCGCGGCCGAACAGCAGAGTGGAGATCGTGGCTGCTATGAGAAGAATACGGGTTAGTTATGCCCTTCATCCAAACAAACTAGTCACCAATCTCGGCTACTGATGTTCAATTGCGAAACAATGCCATCATGCCCATGTAGGTAGGCTAGGCCATGCGATAAATCTTGCTGGATTTGATGACAAGAAGAACGTGAAAGAACTAAGCACAGATGCGCTTATAAAGTGTTCCTATCTGGGTGGCCTGGCTGCGTACCGACTCCAGGGTAATTTAACCACGCCACTAGAAAGTGTGTCAAATCAATTGACAAATGATTCTGCTTTGCAGAACTAAATCGAGTTCGTTAAGCAAAATATATTACTCGGGTTTATAGGCTCCTGAAAATTGTACGGGCCTCTTTTTCTTGTTCTCATGTGGTCCATGCGGTCGGACGGTGATCAGGGATGGCGCTTTTTGAAGTGAGGCAATGGGGTGGAAATGCTTTATAGAAACGTTTCGCGGTCTCGTGCTCATCATTGGTCTTATATTGTCTGATCGTTAGCCTATGTTCATCTTAAAATATTGATCTCAATATTCACCACCATCCTGTGTTTCTTGTCTTGTGACCATTTACTTGTTTTATGTCCTGTTGAATTTCTACAGTTGTATATCCTGATAATTCTGTCTGTTTGGTGAAGGTAGGCTATGTCATCACTGTTTAACCAGTACAAGCAAAGGTTATAGGGTCAATATTTGCTCATGGCCCTGGCTCACAAGTTCCTGTAAGTGTGTGTGCAGTTTGAGTTTTATCTCAAGAAAGATTACTATGGAATATCACTTCTCCTCAGGAGAAAGTTTGTATCTGTGTTTTTTCAAATATGTGGAATATCAGAGAGATGAGAGAGTTCTTCCATACTCCCACCACACAACGGGGCTTTGTATCATTGTTTGTTATTTTTAGACATTGTTCCTCAGATGTTCTCTTGTCTAGTCAACTCACACACACGCACACACATACACGCAAGGTGCAAATGATCCTATTAATTGTTTGAAAGCCGAGACCCCCTGCCCATAGTGCGGACCCCTGCCGGGGCAAATCAGCAGCTGTTGTTGTTGGCAGCAGAAAAGACTCTACCTCTTACTGTGTGAAAATAGTTAAAACGGGCCTGGTCAACACAACGGACGGAAACAGGCATCTGGGCCTGGTATGCGAGCTCTGGACAGACTGTTTGTATGGACTTTAAACTTTCAAATCACATTTTTACATTGCGGTGTACTTATTAATGTGTAATTATTCCTGTAAGTACAGTGTACTCCTAATAAAAATAGTGTACTTTGTTCGTATTGAACAGTATGGTATTAGTTTAAAGGTCAATATGTAGGCTTGTTGTAAAATAACTGTGTTGGTTTGTCTCACTGTTAACTTATCTCGCTAGTCTAGCAGCAAATTAGTGTTCATCAGGTTTTTCCCTGAGTCATGTGTCATTGCGGTTGCTAAGCAAGTTGTTGATAGTGTGTGTGTCAACTATAAGAACTGCCATACCTGGTAACCAATAGAACAGCCAGGAACGGCCAATTGTCCGGAATAAGAAAAAATCCAATTGGGAAATAATGCTTTTTAGCCTATTAATTGATGAAATACCAGTCAATGGAAATACATTTGTTTGGTCATGTTTATTGGTCTATAAATTCATTTTCATAATTTAGTGGAATTAAATGGGCACGTATGTACAGTATATTCGCTATCTAGGCCTGTCTTATTTATCATGCATACAGCATACATATACAGAGCCGTTTAATGGAAAACTGTCAGACAGCGTGAGAGCTGCTGCCACAGCATCTCAAACAGCAAACATATTCAACGGAAGGCAAGCTTCATCAGTGTGTCACACACCACTTTGCAATGAGCTAGTTGCAGTATGCATTTTCAAACATATACTTAATTGTTTGAAACCTCAACATTTGAATACATATTATGAGGGGGCCTTGCTCGGACCTTGTGGGGAGCCCCGCAAAACTGTGCTGTGCCACTGACGCACACACACATACGAGTCATCCACACACACACTTTTGCAGAGAGCCCATATTTCAAATAATCCATTCTTCTCTGAGTATTAAATGAAATTTTATATGAATGATTTACACCAGAGCATTATGAGAAATCTGTGCTGGGAGATAAATAGTAGAAGGGGAAGAGAATCAGGCTCTACATCTTAACTTAGCCTCCCTGTATAGCCTCAGTACTGGAGCTGCAGCTCTTCAGAGGAGAAGAGACCTTTGCAGTGTCTTAAAGGGATTCATTTCTCATTAATCTGCTTTAGCTGGGTTAATTGACGGTGCTCTGATAGACCAGCAGAAGGAAATGATTAGAGACAGACCAAGGATGAGAAGAGAGCTCCACTGCGCCAGAATACATCAATTGACTATGACTAGCTTCTAATTCCGCTGTCTAGATGATGCTCTGGTGCCCTTTGAAACATCATCATCAGTTTATCCATATGTGACCAACTGCCTCGATTCGGTCTAATGTAGTAAAATTGAAATGGTGTTTTTTACATTGGATAAAAGTAGAGACTCAGAGCTACAAAATGGTATATCATACACTGCAGTTGAGGAACAATAAGTAAGTAATTCTGCTTTGAACGTTGATAAACTTGTAACCCGCCTTTTGAGAAAATGTTCCTTAAATGTTTTGGTACACCTACTGGAGAGCTCTTCGTCTACACCTATTCAGCTTCGTTCACACCCTCTTAAGCCTTAGCCCCACCCATCTCTTTAAGGATTCACATATGTCGCCATCTGCAAAACAGAGTGAGTTAGATATTGTAGTAAACAACCAAAGTTTTCAAGACTAAAAGGGGTTAAAGTAGTAGCCTACAATAAGACAAATCTCCAGGTAAAAATACCCTTTATCTAGTCCTTGGCCTATATCCTAATCTGACTTTTGTGCAGGTCATGATTTTCTTCACATTACCGTCATAACCACACTATATCAAATAAAATCAAAGTTTATTGATTTCTTTTGGGTGCGTCAAAACTGTTCACAGTTGAGCTCACTCAGTTTAGCTCAGTGCTGATTGGCTATTCTTTTCTACTTTTTTTATTGAGGGATGTCAAATGCTCGCTGGCTTCCCTTGCATTCAACAATGTCATACTCTTTATGACAGGACAGAATCAGATAGATAGCCTATATATACAGAGACAGAGGGGCGCTGTTTCACTCGCTTGGATGCTTTCTCCGTTGAGATACAATCAGGCTCTTGCGAATTGAAGGAAAATTGTGAAAACATAGAGAGACTAAATAAAGTATTTTATGTTTGTTTAAAAAATACAAAATTGGGGTGGGGGGGGCTAGCTTCCCTTGGCGTCCATGAAAACACACCACTGATCATGAATATCATCCGATCCAAATATCAACTGTCAATTTGCGGATACGATTATGAATACGAGTATGGTAATGTCGGCACACCCCAACCAGACACACTTGTCTAAATTGATGGGTCATGTGAAAGAAATGATATAACCACCCCCCAGCCACATAGCTGAGTGGATGGTTCACTATTGTCTAGAAAAGTACACATGTTCATGAAATACTACAATAGATGGCCGTAATCAACCCCAGACACTCCTGCTAACTTGATGGGTTATGGGGCTGCTGGTCACCTAGTGGGGCGGCCGGTCGCCTAGTGGTTAGAGTGTTGGGCCAGTAACAGAAAGGTTGCTAGATCAAATCCCCGAGCTGACAAGCTAAAAATCTGTTGTTCTGCCCCTGAACAAGGCAGTTAACCCACTGTTCCCCGGGAGGACTTCATTGTAAATAAGAATTTGTTCTTAACTGACTTGCCTAGTTAAATAAAAATGAAATCATCTGGCAAAGTGGAGTCTTTGGAGAAAGTGGAGCTAGCTAACTAGCTAGCTAAACAATGAACTACTAGTAATACAAATGGATTGTCATAGCGAGCCACATGAAATGCTGTAGTATGAATCTTCAGGTACTTAACATTAGGCTGTAACTAGCAATGCAAATGGCTTTCTGAGTTACAAATAATATTACTACACAGATCATACACGTAACATTAGCTAGCAAGCCAGCAAGCTAACGTTCACTAGCTGGCTAACAGAACGCTTTAACCTGCAAAGAACACGACTTTCTGACAAAATTAGAAACGTATAATATCTGAAAATGTAGCTAACGTAAACTCACTCACTTTTGTACATTGCCTTGGTACGTACAATTTACCTTATTTTAGCGCCCCAAAAACGTAATACTTCCAGATCAACTGTAATGTCAATACCATTGTAAAGCACAGTATCTCCCCTTTCCAACAGAATCAATTACATGACCCCCACGCTGCCCGTTTCTGCATAATTCAACAAGGCAATGAGCTCCGTCGGGTCTTTAAACAAATGGCGGGTGGGGAAGCAAAACTAATGCGTGATAGTGAGAAGGAGAGATGTGTGGGAAAATTATTTTTTTGTTTGCCTCGTTTGTAACGGCGTTCTTCGTTTGTTGAAAGAGAGTCGGACCGAAATGCAGCGTGGTGGTTACTCATGTCTTTAATGTAGAAGATAGCGATACATGAAATAACTTAAATAAATACAAAACAACAAACGGAACGTGAAAACTAATTACAGCCTATCTGGTGAACACTACATAGAGACAGGAACAATCACCCACGAAATACACAGTGAAACCCAGGCTACCTAAATACGGTTCCCTATCAGAGACAACAAGAATCACCTGACTCTGATTGAGAACCGCCTCAGGCAGCCAAACCTAAACTAAACACACCCCTAATCAACCACAATCTCAATGCCTACAAAAACCCCAATACGACAACACAATAAACCCATGTCACACCCTGGCCTGAACAAATATATAACAAAAACACAAAATACAATGACCAAGGCGTGACATCGTTGTTGTGTCAAGTCACTCTGGTTCACACTGACCGTGTGCAGAAAGTAGTCCATCACAACTTTTTCTCACTGATCTTTGTCAATATCGCCTGCTAAATTCTGGGCACCAATGTTGTTGAGATCAGTAGCAACACTTTTATGGTTCTCCATGGCTTACGTTTATATCTTTAAAAAAAGCCGTATTTGGTATCAAGGATTATCTACATATACTGAGCAGCTCATGTTATAGACAGAAGCCTGCTACATTGCAGACCAATCCGAACTCATCTCTCGGCATGTCCAGCCCATCCATTATCTCAGCCAATCATAGCTAAGAGGAAGGTTCCTGACTTTTTCCGTGGCTAAACCAACTAGGCTCGTAATTTAACCATTTTATTCATATTTACAGATGGCACATTAAAGTTCACATTTTCTAGAAAGTTTTTCAGTCCAGAAACACATTTTGATAAAATATATGTTCAAATGCCTTTCCTGTGAAGTAGTGACATGCGACATACACCTAGTTTTTTAAAAATGTGTCACATATGCTATCATTTATAAGCAAGTTATAAATGTATAGTAATGTTGTCTATGATATATTTACATACAGTACCATTCAAAAGTTTGGACACACCTGCACGTTTGGACGCACCTGGAATGCATTTCAATTAACAGGTGTGCCTTGTTAAAAGTTAATTTGTGGAATTTCTTTCCTTCTTAATGCGTTTGAGCCAATCGGTTGTGTTGTGTCAAGGTAAGGGTTGTATACAGAACATAGCTCTATTTGGTAAAAGGCAAAGTCTATATGGACAGCTCAAATAAGCAAAGAGAAATGACAGTCCATCATTACTTTAAGACATGAAGGTTACTCAATCCAGAAAATGTATAGAACTTTTAAAGTTTCTTCAATTGCAGCCGCAAAAACCATCAAGCACTATGATGAAACTGGCTCTCATGAGGAACGCCACAGGAAAGGAAGACCCAGAGTTACCTGTGCTGCAGAGGATAAGTTCATTTGAGTGACCAGCCTCAGAAATTGCAGTCCAATAAATGCTTCACAGAGTTTATGTAACAGACACATCTCAACATCAACTGTTCAGAGGAGATTGCCTGAATCTGGCCTTCGTGGTTGAATTGCTGCAAAGAAACCACTACTAAAGGACACCAATAAGAAGAGACTTGCTTGGGCCAAGAAACATGAGCAATGGACATTAGACCAGTGGAAGTCTGTCCTTTGGTTTGATGAGTCCAAATTAGAGATTTTGGATTCCAACCGCTGTGCTTTTGTGAGACGCAGGGTAGGTGAACGGATGACCTCTGCATGTGTGGTTCCCACCGTAAAGCATGGAGGAGGAGTTGTGATGTGTGAGGGTGCTTTGCTGGTGACACTGACATGTATAGTTTTGAGTCATCCGCAAAGTAGCCACCCTTTGCCTTGATGACAGCTTTGCACACTCTTTGCATTATCTCAACCAGTTTCATGAAGTAGTTACCTGGAGTGAATTTCAATTTACAGGTGTGATTTTTTAAAAGCACATTTTGAGGAATTTCTTTCCTCAATGTTTTTGAGATAATCCGTTGTGTTGTGACAAGGTAAGACTGGTATACAGAAGATAGCCCTATTTGGTAAAAAAAACAAGTCCATATTATAACAAGAACAGCTCAAATAAGCAGACGCCTCAGAAGTCCTCAAAATAGTACCCGCAAAACACCAGTCTCAACGTCAACAGTGAAGAGGCGATTCTGGGATGCTGGCCTTCTAGGCCTCTGTCCAGTGTCTGTGTTCTTAGCCCATCTTAATCCTTTTTTTATGGGCCAGTATGAGATATTACTTTTTCTTTGCAACTCTGCCTAGATGGCCAGCATCCCGGAGTCGCCTCTTCACTGTTGACGTTTCTCAAACTTGACACTCTAATGTACTTGTCCTCTTGCTCAGTTGTGCACCGGGGCCTCCCACTCCTCTTTCTATTCTGGTTAGAGTCAGTTTGTGCTGTTCTGTGAAGGGAGTAGTACACAGCGTTGTACGAGATCTTCAGTTTCTTGGCAATTTCTCACATGGAATAGCCTTCATGTCTCAGAACAAGAGTTGACGAGTTTCAGAAGAAATGTCTTTGTTTCTGAACATATTGAGCCTGTAATTGAACCCACAAATGCTGATTCTCCAGATACTCAAGTAGTCTAAAGATGGCCAGTTTTATTGCTTCTTATATCAGTACAACAGTTTTCAACTCTAACATAATTGCAAAAGTTTTTTCTAATGATAACTTAGCGTGATACATTTGGATTAGCTAACACAATGTGCAATTGGAACATAGGAGTGATGGTTACTGATAATAGGTCTCTGTACGCCTATGTAGATATTCCATAAAAAAATCGTCTGTTTCCAGCTACAATAGTCATTTACAACATTAACAATATCTACACTGTATTTGTGATCAATTTGATGTTATTTCAATGGACAAAAAAGGAGCTTTTCTTTCAAAAACAAGGACATTTCTAAGTGACCCTAAACTTTTGAACGGTAGTGTACATGTAGGAAGAGTTATTAAAGTGACTGCATAGATAATAACAGAGAGTAGCAGCAATGTAGAAGAGAGGGGGAAGGGCAATGCAAATAGTCTGGGTAGCCATTTGATTATTTACCTGTGTTTGTTTGATTGACAGTAATGAGATGGGACTCAGGCGCTGGTCAAAATAATCAACCCGTGCTCCATTAATGTTCTGTCCTGTTCTCTGATGCAGGGATTCTGCTTTTGCTGAGTGTTAAAGTCTTAATGTGATGCTACTGCTGCTCTGTGAAGCTATAGCAAGCCCTTACGAGGTGCCGACAGAGATGGCCGCCTCGCTTCGCGTTCCTAGGAACTATGCACTATTTTGTTTTTTTATGTGTTATTTCTTACATTGTTACCCCAGGTAATCATAGGTTTTATTACATACAGTCGGGAGGAACTATTGGATATAAGAGCAACGTCAACTCACCAACATTACGACCAGGAATACGACTTTCCCGAAGCGTATCCTCTGTTTTGCCCACCACCCAGGACAATGGATTGGATCCCAGCCGCTGACCCAAAACAATGACACCCCAAAAGGGGCAGACGGAGCGGTCTTCTGGTCAGGCTCCGTAGACGAGCACATCGCGCACCGCTCCCGAGCATACTACTCGCCAATGTCCAGTCTCTTGACAACAAGGTAGACGAAATCGGTGCAAGGGTAGCCTTCCATCGTTCTTTGTTTCACGGAAACGGAGTCGGTAGAGCAAGCTGGTTTCTTCACGCATCGCGCCGACAGAAACAAACATCTTTCTGAAGGGCGGGGAGGTATGCCTTATGATTAACGAGACGTGGTGTGAACATAACAACATACAGGAACTCAAGTCCTTCTGTTCATCTGACTTAGAATTCCTCACAATCAAATGCCGACCGCATTATCTACCTAGAGAATTCTCTTCAATTATAATCACTGCCGTATATATCCCTCCCAAGCAGTCACATCGATGGCCCTGAACAAACTTTATTTGACTCTTATGTGAACTGGAAACCACATATCCCGAGGCTGCAATTATTGTAGCTGGGGATTTTAACAAGGCTAATCTGAAAATAAGGCTCCCTAATTTCTATCAGCATATCGATTGTGCAACCAGGGCTGGCAAAACCCTAGATCATTGTTATTCTAACTTCCGCAACGCTTATAAGGCCCTCCCCCACCCTCCTTTCGGAAAAGCTGACCACGACATTTTGTTTATGCCAGCCTATAGACAGAAATTAAAACAGGAAGCTCCCGCACTCAGGTCTGTTCAACGCTGGTCCGACCAATCGGATTCCATGCGTCAAGATTGCTTCGATCACGTGGACTGGGATATGTTCCGCATTGCGGCGAACAACAAAATTGATGAATACGCTGATTCTGTTAGCGGGTTTATTAGCAAGTGCATCGGTGATGTCGTACCCACAGCATCTATTAAAACATTCCCAAACCAGAAACTGTAGATTGATGGCAGAATTCGCGCAAAACTGAAAGCGTGAACAACTGTTTTTAATCAGGACAAGGTGACCGGAAACATGACCGAATACAAACAGTGTAGCTATTCCCTCCGCAAGGCAATCAAACAAGCTAAGCTTCAGTATAGAGACAAAGAAGAGTCGCAATTCAACGGCTCAGACACAAGAGGTATGTGGCAGGATCTACAGTCAATCGCGGACTATAAAAGGAAAGCCAGCCCCGTCGCGGACCAGGATGTCTTGCTTCCAGACAGACTAAACCACTTCTTTGCTCGCTTTGAGGACAATACAGTGCCACTGACATGGCCCGCTACCAAAACCTGCGGGCTCTCCTTCACTGCAGCCGACGTGAGCAAAACATTTCAATGTGTCAACCCTTGCAAGGCTGCAGGCCCAGACGGCATCTCCAGCCACGTCCTCAGAGCATGCACAGACCAGCTGGCTGGTGTGTTTACAGACATATTCAATCAATCCTTATCCCAGTCTGCTGTCCCCACATGCTTCAAGAGGTTCACCATTGTTTCTGTTCCCACAAAAGCTAAGGTAACTGAGCTAAATGACTACCGCCCCGTAGCACTCACTTCCGTCATCATGAAGTGCTTTGAGAGACTAGTCAAAGATCATATCACCTCCACCATACCTGATACCCTAGACCTACTTCAATTTGCTTACTGCCCCAATAGGTCCACAGACAACGCAATCGCAATCACACTGCACACTGCCCTAACCCATCTGGATGAGAGTAATACCCATGTGAGAATGCTCTTCATCGACTACAGCATTTAACACCATAGTACCCTCCAAACTCGTCATCAAGCTCGAGACCCTTTTTCTCGACTCCGCCCTGTGCAGCTGGGTCCTGGACTTCCTTACGGGCCGCCCCCAGGTAGTGAGGGTAGGTAACAACATCTCCACCCCGCTGATCCTCAACACTGGGGCCCCACAAGAGTGCGTTCTCAGCCCTCTCCTGTACTCCCTGTTCACCCACGACTGCGTGGCCATGCACTCCTCCAACTCAATCATCAAGTTTGCAGACGACATTACAGTGGTAGCCTTGATTACCAACAACGACTAGACGGCCTACAGTGAGGAGGTGAGGGCCCTCGGAGTGTGGTGTCAGGAAAATAACCTCACACCCAACGTCAACAAAACAAAGGAGATTATCGTGGACTTCAGGAAACAGCAGAGGGAGCACCCCCCCTTACCACATCGACGGGACAGTAGTGGAGAGGGTAGAAAATGTTAAGTTCCTCGGCGTACACATCACGGACAAACTGAAATGGTCCAACCACACAGACAGCGTGGTGAAGAAGGCGCAGTTGCGCCTCTTCAACCTCAGGAGGCTGAAGAAATTTGTCTTGTCACCAAAAGCACTCACCCACTTTTACAGATGCACAAACGAGAGCATCCTGTCGGGCTGTATCACCGCCTGGTACGGCAGCAGCTTCGCCCACAACCGTAAGGCTCTCCAGAGGGTAGTGAGGTCTGCACAACGCATTACCGGGGGCAAACTACCTGCCCTCCAGGACACCTACACCACCCGATGTCACAGGAAGGCCAAAAAGATAATCAAGGACAACAACCACCCGAGCCACTGCCTGTTCACCCCGTTATCAGCCAAAAGGCGAGGTCAGTACAGGTGCATCAAAGCAGGGACCGAGAGACTTAAAAACAGCTTCTATCTCAAGGCCATCAGACTGTTAAACAGCCATCACTAACATTGAGTGGCTGTTGCCAACATGCTGACTCAACTCCAGCCATTTTTATAATGGAAATATTGATGCAATAAATGTATCACTAGCAACTTTAAACAATACCACTTCATATAATGTTTACATACCCTACATTACTCATCTCATATGCATATGCTGTACTCTATACCATCTACTGCATCTTCCCATCTTGCTCTAATGTATCACTTGCCACTTTAAACAATGCCACGTTTATATGTTTACATACCCTATATTACTCAATTCATATGTATATACTGTACTCTATACCATCCACTGCATCTTGCCTATGCCGTTCTATACCATCACTCATTCATATATTTTTTATGTACATATTCCTATTCATTCCTTTACACTCGTGTGTATAAGGTAATTGTTGTGAAATTGTTAGGTTAGATTACTCGGTGGATATTACCGCATTGTCGGAACTAGAAGCACAAGCATTTTGCTACACTCTCATTAACATCTGACAAATACATTTTGATTTGCATCAGGGATCTACAGTGTATCCGGAAAGTTTTCAGACCCCTTGACTTTTCCACATTTTGTTATTTTACAGCCTTATTCTAAAATGGTTGAAATTATTTTTGTCCCCTCATCAATCTACACACAATACCCCATAATGACAAATCAAAAACAGTTATTTTGAAAATATTGCAAATGTATTAAAAATAAAAAACATAAATACCTTATTTACATACGTTTTCAGACCCTTTGCTATGACACTCGAAATTGAGCTCAGGCGTCTCATCCTTGAGACGTTTCTCCAACTGGATTGGAGTCCACCTGTGGTAAATTCAGTTGATTGGACATGATTTAGAAAGGAACACATCTGTCTATTTAACCTCCCACAGTTGACAGTCCTGTCAGCGCAAAAACCAAGCCGTGAGGTTCATGGAATTGTCCGTAGAGCTCCAAGACACAATTGTGTCGAGGCACAGGTTTGAGGAAGGGTATCAAAAAATGTCTGCAGCATTGAAGGTCCAATAGAACACGGTGGCCTCCATCATTCTTAAATGAAAGAAGTTTGGAATCACCGAGATTCTTCTTAGAGCTGGCGGTCCTGCCAAACTGAGCAATCAGGGGAGAAGGGCCTTGGTAAGTGAGATGACCAAGAACCCGATGGTCACTCTGAATGAGCTCCAGAGTTCCTCTGGAGATGGGGAGAACCTTCCAGATGGACAACAATCTCTGCAGCACTCCACCAATCAGGCATTTGTGGTATAGTCGCCAGACGGAAGCCACTCCCCAGTAAAATGACAGCTCGCTTGGAGTTTTCCAAAAGGTACCTGAAGGACCTGATGAATCTGGTATCTGATGAAACCAAGATTGAACTCTTTGGCCTGAATGCCAAGTATTATGTCAGAAGGAATCCCCCATCTCTACAGTAAAGCATGGTGGTGGCAGCATCCTGCTGTGGGAATGTTTTTCAGTGGCAGGGACTGGGAAACTAGTCAGGATCGAGGGAAAATGAATTGAGCAAAGTACAGAGAGATCCTTGATGAAAAGCTTACTTATCACGCCCTAGCCATAGAGAGGCCTTTTTTCTCTATTTTGGTTAGGCCAGGGTGTGACGAGGGTGGGCATTCTAGTTTCTTTATTTCTATGTTTTGGCCGGGTATGGTTCTCAATCAGGGACAGCTGTCTCGTTGTCTCTGATTGGAATCATACTTAGGCAGCCTTTTTCCCACCTGTGTTTTGTGGCTAGCTATTTTCTGTTAGCTGTTTAGTTGTCTGGCAGAACTGTGCGCTTTCGTTTTTCTACTTTGTTATTTTGTTGCGGTGTTCAGTTGAATAAATATCATGGACGCGCCTACCACGCTGCACCTTGGTCTCCTTCTTCAATCCACGAAAGTCGTGACATTACTCCAGAATGCTCAGGACCTCAGACAGGGAAGAAGATTCATCTTCCAACAGGGCCACAGCCAAGACAGCACAGGTGTGGCTTTGGGACAAGTCTCGTTTCAATGGCGCCGTTTTACGGGATCCTAACCAATTGTGCTGTTTTGTGTGTTTGTTTTAGCATTGTTTGTAACTTATTTGAGGTCCAAAAGGCTCCTTAACAGCTTCTACCCCCAAGCCATAAGACTGCTGAACAATTAATAAAATGGCCACCTGGAATATTTGATGAGGAAAAACAACAATTTAAACTTTTTTAGAATAAGGCTGTCAAGTAACAAAATTTGGAAAAAGTCAAGGGGTCTGAACACTTTCCGGATGCACTGTACATACCACACTGGTCCTCAAACTGCTGTGTGTGCCAGCCCAACAATAACACACTACTAACACACCACTTACCCGTACTGTAGCCTTCTTACCTGTGTAAGGATGACTGACTGCGTTGGCTGACAGTAGCTGTGTATCTGTGGAGGCTCCTCAGAAGAGGAAATCTAAATAGTGAAACATTAAAAAAGTTATCCTTTTTAGTTAAAACTATACTAAATATATTCACATCATTTAAAACACATTGTTTTGCAATGGTCTACATAAACCTCAAAAGCACATTCTTGGGTAGCACCATGGTGTAGCTGGAGGACAGCTATAGGTACATTGACTTCAATACAAAACCTAGGAGGCGCATGGTTCTCACCCCCTTCCATAGACTTACACAGTAACTTCCGGTGGACGTCCTCCAACCTATCATAGAACAATGCTGTAAGTAAAATATTTGCCACGGAAATAAAGCACTCCACACTTCATCGTCGTTAACAGTTGGGGAAAATGTCAGAGAGTGAAACAGGGAAGTGACTGCATTGAAGGACAATTGTGCGTCGCCCCACAGACCTCCCGGTCACGGCCGGTTACAACAGAAGCTGGGCGTGAACCCAGAATCTCTGGTGGCACAGCTGGCGCTGCAGTACAACACCCTTAACCACTGTGCTACCCGGGAGGCATGGCAATACTAGCTGATGAAATGCAAACTTTGCAAGGTAGAATTGAGCCACAGTGGGTGCAATGCTGGAAGGGAGGCACCGTGAGCCCCAAACCGTTGCAGGCAGCAGTGCGATAAGGAAGGAGTGAGAAAATTACAGCACTAATTACAGAAATTATTGTAGTTGATATGCAGCTTCAATACCCTAATGGCATATCTAGAACCAGACTACAAGATGCCATGTCAAAAAACCGTGACGGCCCCGATGGAAAAAATTGTACAATGATTCAACGCCACCATATGTGGCGTTAACAACAGATTGTTGGACGTCTATGAACACACTGTCATACATCACTGCAATGAACCATCACATTGATGAGAAGTGGGACATGAAGTCCCATGTACTGACAACTGAGAACATGGAGGAGAGGCACACAACAGAGAACCTAAAACAACATTAATAAGATCATTGCTGAGTGGGTGGGGAACAGGAGTAAGGTGAGCAGCGTCTGGAAGGTAGCCAGGACTGTGGTAGATTGAACTGCATTGCATTGGTCATACGAAGGATCATATCTGAATTGTGAATTCACATCATTTTATGATCTTTTTTGTACTTTTAAACAGTAAAAGAATTACTGTTTAAACATGAAGAAAAATATAACATGTGTCACATCCCTATTACTAGTGTGTTAATTATAGTAGCTCCTGTAAAATTGTAATTAAATGCAGAGTCTCAAATAGTCGCCTGACCCTTTTAATATTTTATTTTTTACATTTTTATTTCACCTTTAAATGTCTATATACACCGAGTGCAAATGAGTTAAGATAAGGGAGTTAAGGCAATAAATAGGCCCTCGTGGCAAAGTAATTACAATATAGCAATTAAACACTGGAATGGTAGATGTGCAGAAGATGAATGTGCAAGTAGAGATACTGGGGTGCAAAGAAGCAAGATAAATAAATAAATACTGTATGGGGATGAGGTAGGTAGATATATGGGCTGTTACAGATGGGCTATGTACAGGTGCAGTGATCTGTGAGCTGCTCTGACAGCTAGTGCGTAAAGCTAGTGAGTGAGATATCAGTCTCCAGCTTCAGAGATTTTTGCAGTTTGTTCCAATCATTGGCATCAGAGAACCTAAAGGAAAGACGACCAAAGGAGGAATTGGCTTTGGGGGTGACCAGTGAGATATACCTGCTGGAGCGCGTGCTACGAGTGGGTGCTGCTTTGGTGACCAGTGAGCTGAGATAAGGCGGGGCCTTACCTAGCAGAGACTTGTAGATAACCTGTAGCCAGTGGGTGTGGCGACGAGTATGAAGCGAGGGCCAACCAACGAGAGCGTACAGGTCGCAATGATGGGTAGTGTATGGGGCTTTGGTGACAAAACGGATGGCACTGTGATAGACTGCATCCAGTTTGTTGAGTAGAGTGTTGGAGGCTATTTTATAGATGACATCGCCGAAGTCGAGGATCGGTAGGATGGTGAATTTTACAAGGGTATGTTTGACAGCATGAGTGAAGGATGCTTTGTTGCGATATAGGAAGCCAATTCTAGATTTAATTTTGGATTGGAGATGTTTGATGTGAGTCTGGAAGGAGAGTTTACAGTCTAACCAGACACCTAGGTATTTGTATTTGCTCACGTATTCTAAGTCAGAGCCGTCCAGAGTAGTGATGCTGGACGGGTGAGCAGGTGGGGGCAGTGATCGGTTGAATAGCATGCATTTAGTTTTACTTGCGTTTAAGAGCAGTTGGAGGCCACGGAAGGAGAGTTGTATGGCATTGAAGCTCGTCTGGAGGTTAGCTAACACAGTGTCCAAAGAGGGGCCAGAAGTATACAGAATGGTGTCATCTGCGTAGAGGTGTACCAGAGAATCACCGGCAGCAAGAGCAACATCATTGATGTTTACAGAGAAGAGAGTCGGCCCGAGGATTGAACCCTGTGGCAACCCCATAGAGACTGCCAGAGGTCCGGACAACAGGCCCTCCGATTTGACACAATGAACTCTGTCTGGATATTGTTTGGACCTTGAGCGTGGCTGAGGTGCACCCATGACCAGCTCTGAAACCAGATTGCATAGCGTTTAAGGTATGGTGGGATTCGAAATGGTCGGTTATCTGTTTGTTAACTTGGCTTTCGAAGACCTTAGAAAGACAGGGTAGGATAGATATAAGTCTGTAGCAGTTTGGGTCTAGAGTATCACCCCCTTTGAAGAGGGGGATGACCGCGGCAGCTTTCCAATCTTTGGGAATCTCAGACGATACGAAAGAGAGGTTGAACAGGCTCGTAATAGGGGTTGCAACAATTTTGGCAGATCATTTTAGAAATAGAGGGTCCAGAATGTCTAGCCTCGGCTGATTTGTAGGGGTCCAGATTTTGCAGCTCTTTCAGAACATCAGCTATCTGGATTTGGGTAAAGGAGAAATGCTGGGGGCTTTGGCAGCAGGGTAGGGGGGCAGCAGGGTAGCCTAGTGGTTAGAGCGTTGGATTAGTAACCGAAAGGTTGCAAGTTCAAATCCCCGAGCTGACAAGGTACAAATCTGTCATTCTACCCCTGAACAGGCAGTTAACCCACTGTTCCTAGGCTGTTATTGAAAATAAGAATTTGTTCTTAACTGACTTGCCTAGTAAAATAAAGGTAAAATTAAAAATTCAATTGGCAGGTTGCTATGGAGGGTGCTGGGCAGTTGACCAGGGTAGGAGCAGTCAGGTGGAAAGAAAGGCCAGCTGTAGAGAAATGCTTATTGAAATTCTCAATTATAGTGGATTTATCAGTGGGGACAGTGTTTCCTAGCCTCAGAGCAGTGGGCAGCTGGGAGGAGGTGCTCTTATTCTCCATGGACTTTACAGTGTCCCAGAACCTTTTTGAGTTAGTACGACAGGATGCCAATTTCTGTTTGAACAAGCTAGCCTTAGCTAGCCGGGCAATGGCACACATTCAGCAAATAAAGGCCTGTTTCAAATAAACAGCGGGTCTAAATGAACTGTTTATGACCTGTGCACCTACGTTACAAACTTTAATTTGGGTCATGATGGGTTTAGGGCAAATTGAAGTATCATGTAGTAGCCTAATGTTACATTGAGCTGGGTGAATGGAATATGAATGTCAGTCATCCAATATGGTGTAATCAATAATAAGGCCATGCGCACAAAAAATTATCGTCTTCCCTAATCTTAAACGGCACCGACCACCAGTGCAGGGTATGAATAGCTCAGTAGCTTTAATGGAAACTTTCATTAGTGTGGCTAAACTGTTGGGCCTTTGGGAGTATTGCTGTGGGGATGAGTGATCGCTAGCTATCCTAGTGTTGTACCAGACACTTAACTCACACAGAGGGGCTGTGGGGCTATACAGTCATTGGTGTGGAGCAATTAGATATGCAAAAGGCTCAGCTGAGGGTTTCTCTCCAATCTGTTCTCTCTGGACAGTCTTTCTGTCAGTGGGCATGCTGTGCCTGCCCTCTCTCTATTCTCCCCAAAGAGCCTCTCACACACAGAGTTTGTGTGTGTGTGCGTGTGTGTACTCTCACTATCGGCAGCAGCAATGTGTCCTCAGCAGCACTGACCCAGAGTGTGGAAACAGAGCCAAGACATAGTCGGACCCCTGCACTTGTTTCCCAGAGAGACTGACAGCTCTAAATCAAAACCAGACCCCCCAACCTCCCTTTCTCTCTCCTACACTCTTTTTCTCCCTTAATCTCTTTCGCTTCCTCAGCATTTCTCCCTGACAGTCTCCCTCTCTCTATCTCTTTCCCTCCGTCCCTCCTCCATTGAGCGAGACCCTTTACTCAGTACTTTGTTGAAGCACATTTGGCAGTGATTACAGCCTTGAGTCTTCTTGGGTATAACGCTACAAGTTTGGCACACCTGTATTTGGGGGGGTTTCTCCCATTCTTCTCTGCAGATCGTCTCAAGCTCTGTCAGCCTGGATGGGGAGAGTCGCTGCAAAGCTATTTTCAGGTCTCTCCAGAGATGTTCGATCAGGGTCAAGTCTGGGTTCTGGCTGGGCCACTCAAGGACATTCCCGAAGCGACTCCTGGGTTGTCTTGGCTGTGTGCTTAGTGTCGTTGTCCTGTTGGAAGGTGAACCTTCGCCACAATTTTAGGTCCTGAGCAGGTTTTCATCAAGGATCTCTCTGTACTTTGCTCCTTTCATCTTTTCCTTGATCCTGACTTGTCTCCCAGTCCCTGATGCTGAAAAACATAACCACAGCATGATGCTGCCACCACCGTGCTTCACCGTAGGGATGGTGCCAGGTATCCTCCAGACGTGACACTTGGCATTCAGGCCAAAGAGTTCAATCTTGGTTTCATCAGACCAGAGAATCTTGTTTCTCGTGATCTGAGAGTCCTTTAGGTTTCTTTTAGCAAACTCCAAGCGGGCTGTCATGTGCCTTTTACTGAGGAGTGGCTTTCATCTGTCCACTCTACCATAAAGGCCTGGTTGCTGGAGTGCTGCAGAGTTGTGAGAGAGAGAAGTGCTGAGGAGATGGTTGTCCTTCTGGAAGGTTCTCCCATCTCCACAGAGGAACTCTGGAGCTCATTCAGAGTGACCATCGGGTTCTTGGCCACCTCCCTGACCAAGGCCCTTCTCCTCCGATTGCTCAGTTTGGCCGGGCGGCCAGCTCTAGGAAGAGTCTTGGTGGTTTCAAACCTCTTCCATTTAAGAATTATGGAGGCCACTGTGTTCTTGGGGACCTTCAATGCTGCAGGACATTTTTGGTACCCTTCCCCAGATCTGTGCCTCGACACAATCCTGTCTCGGAGCTCTGAGGACAATTCCATCGACCTCACAGCTTGTTTTTTGCTCAGACATGCACTGTCAACTGTGAGACCTTATATAGATAGATGTGTGCCAATCAATGTCCAATCAATTGAATTTACCGCAGGTGGACTCCAATCAAGTTGTAGAAACATCTCAAGGATGATCAATGGAAACAGGATGCTCCTGAGCAAAATGTTGAGTCTCATAGCAAAGGGTTTGAATACTTATCTAAATAAGGTATTTCAGGTTTAAAGTTTTTTTTATGAATTTGCAAAAACGTCTAACCCCCTGTTTTCGCTTTGTCATTTTGAGGTATTTTGTGTAGATTGATGAGGGCAAAAATGATTGTATCAATTTTAGAATAAGGCTGTAATGTAACACATTTTTGGAAAAAGGGAAAGGGGTCTGAGTACTTTTGCAAATACACTGTACATATCTGTGGTATAAATGGGAAGGAGCGTAGGAGACTAGACCAAAAAGACAACATGAACAAGCAGCATATAAAAACGTTTTAAAAACCACGTTAATCAAATTAGGCATTAGAATGAATCTAATTAATTCAACATATTGCCCAGCCCTAAGTTTAAACTTTTGCTGATTCACTGTTTCTCTTAGAAGCAGGCTGCCTTTTGTCAGGTTCTACAGTAACTAATGGAGATGCCTCTAATTTCAGACTGCTTTTTAGATTAGCCAAACCTGTAGTGATCCTCTGCTCCAGGAGCCACAGAGAGGTTAGTAATGCTCTGTAGCCAAGAAATTACTGAATAAAAAGGTACAAATGTTCTGTTTTGAAAAACAGATGCCTCACAAGTCCTCAACTGGCAGCTTCATTAAATAGTACCCGCAAAACACCAGTCTCAACATCAACAGTGAAGAGGCGACTCCGGGATGCTGGCCATCTAGGCAGAGTTGCAAAGAAAAAGTAATATCTCAGACTGGCCAATAAAAAGGAAATATTAAGATGGGCAAAATAACGCAGACAAAGGACAGAGGAACTCTGTCTAGAGTGCCATTATCCCGGAGTCGCCTCTTCAATGTTGACGTTTAATGAAGCTGCCAGTTGATTGGTATGGCGTGTGTTTCTCAAACTATACACTCTAATGTACTTGTCCTCTTGCTAGGTTGTGCACCGGGGCCTCCCACTCCTCTTTCTATTCTGGTTAGAGTCAGTTTGCGCTGTTATGTGAAGGGAGTAGTACACAGATCTTCAGTTTCTTGCAATTTCTCGCATGGAATAGCCTTCATTTCCCAGAACAAGAATAGACTGATGAGTTTCAGAAGAAAGGTATTTGTTTCTGGACATTTTGAGCCTGTAATCGAATCCACAAATGCTGATGCCCCAGATACTCAATTAGTCTAAAGAAGGCCAGTTTTATTGCTTCTTCAATTGGTACAACAGTTTTCAGCTGTGCTATCGTAATTGCAAAAGGGTTTTCTAATGATCAATTAGCCTTTTAAAATGAATGACTTGGATTAGCTAACACAAGGTTCCATTGGAACACAGGAGTGATGGTTGCTGATAATGGGCGTCTGTACTCCTATGTAGATATTCCATTCAAAATCAACCATTTCCAGCTACAATAGTCATTTACAACATTCACAATGTCTACACTGTATTTCGGATCAATTTGATGTTATTTTAATGGACAAAAATATATATTTTCTTTCAAGAACTGGGCATTTCTAAATGACCCCAAACTTTTGAATGGTAGTGTATATATATTACCTACTGCTTGACAAAAAAGAATATTGGTCGACCAACAGCCTATCAACCAAACAATCGACCAGTTGACTAAATGGGTTGAGCCATAGTTTCCATCCATCCGCACACGCACACGCACACACAGTCTTGCGCAGCTAACCTTGTGGTAACATACAATTCAGTCCCATTCAAAATCCTATTTTGCTTAACCCCTAACATACCCTTTCCCTAACCCTAACCTTATGCCCAACCGTAACACTAATTCTAACCTTAACTCTAAACCCCCTAGAAATAGCATTTGACCTTGTGGGGACCAACGAAATGTCCCCAGTTGGTCCAATTTTTTGTTTGTTTACTATTCTTGAGGGAGCTTCTGGTCCCCACAAGTATAGTTACACACACACACACACACACACACACACACACACACACACACACACACACACACACACACACACACACACACACACACACACACACACACACACACAGCCTTGGAGCCCAGCGACACTCTTAATCCTGTCACAGGGTAATGTAGCCCAGATGCTGCAGGCATCCTTACACCTCTGATCGTATTTCATTTAGTTATGTAGAAAAGGTGGTTACTTTATTGGAGAGGGAATGGCTTTCTCCCCAGCAAAATGTCAGTTGAGAAATCCCCCTGACTGTACCTTTCATCCTGGCTGCTAGGCTCTGAGAATGGATGGAGGTTGGCTGCCATACACAGACATGCACATACACGTACACACACACTCACACACACAGCAACACCATGGACATCTCAAGGGGAGGTCTGGAGAGCTGGGATCTACTATGCTGATTTAACACTGGTGAATCACTGTCATAGTCCTGTACCAATAGCCTCCTCCAGAGAGAGAGAGAGAGAGAGAGAGAGAGCTGAGTATCTATTCTCAGTGGGTCAGTGTTATATCCCAGAAGGGATGGCTTACATTAACACACTCACAGTCATGCACACACACACACACACACACACACACACACACACACACACACACACACACACACACACACACACACACACACACACTAGGGATAATGTTAATATAGTCATGTCCATCTCTCCCCCTGACCTTGGCTCTCCTCTCATCTGTCAACTCCTGTTCGGCTGCATCTCAACACTTCTAATGGCTCTTCCTCTCCTCCTCTCCTTTCCTTCATTTGCACTAATGTTCAACACGTACTTTCAGCTATCCAGGGTTAATAGTCTCATACTCCCTAGGTGACAGCATGTTCTTTTTACTCTGCAGCTGACCCCACACTACTGATATACTACTTCCACAGCCTCAGTGCCCCTACTTTCTCTTGGTCTTTATATTTATTCACCTCTCAGTCCCTCCCTCCCTCACTATCCCTCCTTCTCTCCCTGTCTCTGTAAGTGGTGGAGCAGGACCCAGGGCCAGACTTTTATTTACTGTCGTTTTTCACCCTGACTGACAGGTCATCTATTGTGCCGTGTGTCAAAAAAAAGAAATGATCCAGCTACACATGGCTGATTGTCTCACATTTACCGAGAGGCGGGAGCAGGCCTCATTTGTTCTAGTTTAGCTGAGTCAATTTGCATAGAGCCTATTCATCACCTGGGTCCTACCTCAGCTCTCTCTTGCTTGCTCGCTATCTCCCCCTCTCTCACACATACACCTCTCTCCCCTCTCTTACCCCTCTCCCTCACCCCTCTCCTTTCCCTTCTTTTGGACTTCTCGCTCACTCCTCTCTCACCTCAACCCTCCCTCCCTCTCTCTCTCTCTCTCTCTCTCTCTCTCTCTCTCTCTCCTCTACTCTCTCAGCTCAACACCCCTTCTCCATCTCTCTGTCTCGCTCTCTCACATATACACACTCACATCTCCCCCATCTCTCTCTCCTCTCTCCCGGGTCGCTGCAGGTGTTTCTACATGATTGACGTTCAGAGTGGAGTCAGGGCGACTTGGCAGAGAGTGAGGCAGTGAGAGGCCTTCTGTCAGGTTGATGCTTGACTGCCAGATCTGCATGATAAAAACATTGAGACCTCTCAGAGTGTATGTCCACTTCCAGCTGAATTATAGACTGGTCTTTTCAAGTCCCAATCATCTGTGTTGTCAACAGAACTGTGTGGAGCTGACACTGCAGCTGGGATGATGCTGATGCATTTTATCCATTACTAGCAGAGCACCCAACACGCTCTTTGGGTTTTTCTTATATGCAAATGTCCTAAGTAGAGGTCAGTCGCGGAGCAGTAGAGTTATAGGAGATGTAAAACAGATCTGAGCAGCCAGCCATGCAGGCCAGGCCAGTCACAAACGATGCACTGCCACTATGTCTAACTCAGACGGCAGAGCATTTTAATTCCAGGAAAGTATGTTTTGCCTCGTATTGGACACACAAATAGCTGAATATCAATTTCTTTTATGTGGTGATTGGACATATGTAATTAACTGATCCCGTTCTGTGTTTACAGCCTCTATATATCGCTCTCTGTTGGGCACCAGTTATTAGCCCACATTATGGTCTGAGAGGGATGTAATAGCCATAATAGCAGACTTAGGCAGGAAAGCACAGCAAGGATTTTCTATTTCCCGATTAAGCATTTGCGGTTTTATAGGCTAATGAACAACAGTGTAAATCGTATCGTGTTCAATGATTTCATTAAAGCACCTCAATAAACAGTCTCTAAAATAGTTATTAAAAAAGTTAGACTTAAGGTAGAGGCAACTATATCTCCCTGTGGAAATGTTCTTCCATAAAGGATTCATATTGACCCAGTTTTTGGGATAAATAACATGTTTTTCTTCACCAGGTGATGTATCTTTACTTTCACAAACAGGTTTACAGCGTAATTGGCATGTATGAACCAAGCATGTTTGCAGGCTGTCAGACTCAGCTCACAGAAAGGGTCATTCATTCATAACATTTGAAGTCAGTGGAGTAGGCCTGACATATCTTTTTAAGTTTAAACACTCAAACATTTGACTGTGTACATGCTGGCATGTGTAGGCCTCTGTATCATTACATGCCAGCTATTGTGTGGAAATGGGGCCGCCTGCTCGCAGCATTAAACACCAGTCCTCACAGTACATATACTAACACATGATCAATCAGAAGGCCGTGGAACAGGGGCTGTGTGTGTGTGTGTCTTTTTACATCTTCCTCTGATCTGCTTTGATTGTGTTTAGGACAGTTTTTGATTGGCTTGTCGTGTACGGGAGAGAAAGTAATGGGGCTTGATCAAGACTCTAAAAGACACCACTGAAACTTTCATGGAGGTATAGAAACAAACAGGGAAACCACAGAAACACAAACAGAGGAATAACAGCTGTTTCTTCAGCCTAACATGCTGACCAGACCGAACACGCGTGCTCAGGCGTTGCAAAATAAATGTACACATACATGTTATTCAATCATTGCACCCACACTGCTCGCGCGCGTCAACGAGAGTCTGCATAGCCAATTGCTAAAATAGAACTTGGTTGTATTTGTGACGCTGGTTTATAGAAGCACATTTCCATGTGGGAGATTGAAAGATGAACTGAGGTCCACACTCCAGTCGGTTGTGGTAATGCATCTTAAAGTTGGTTGCCAACCGCCATATGAAGTCCACATTTTTTGTTATTTTTATTTCACCTTTATTTAACCAGCTAGGCCAGTTGAGTACAAGTTCTCATTTACAACTGTGACCTGGCCAAGATAAAGCAAAGCAGTGTGCCAAAAACAACAACACAGAGTTACAAATAAACAAACGTACAGTCAATAACACAATAGCAAAATCTATGTACAGTGTGTGCGAATGTAGAAGAGTAGGAAGGTAAGGCAATAAATATGCTATAGAGGTGAAATAATTATAATTGAGTGATAGATGTGCAGATGATGATGTGTAAGTAGAGATACTGGGGTGCAAAAGAGCAAGAAGATAAATAACAATATGGGGATGAGGTAGTTGGGTGTGCTATTTACTAACTGGCTGTGTACAGGCACAGTGATCGGTAAGCTGCTCTGACAGCTGAGGAAGATATAAGTCTCCAGCTTCAGTGATTTTTGCAATTCGTTCCAGTCATTGGCAGCAGAGAACTGGAAGGAAAGGCGGCCAAAGAAGTGTTGGCTTTGGGGATGACCAGTGAAATATACCTGCTGGAGGGCGTGTTACGGGTGAGTGTTGCTATGGTGACCAGTGAGCTGAGATAAGGCGGGGCTTTGCCTAGCAAAGACTTATAGAAGACCTGGAGCCAGTGGGTTTGTTAACGAATATGTAGCGAGGGCCAGACAATGAGAGCATACAGGTCACAGTGGTGGGCAGCATATGAGGCTTTGGTGACAAAACGGATGGCACTGTGATAGACTACATCAGTTTGCTGAGTAGAGTGTTGGAAGCTATTTTGTAAATGACATCGCCAAAGTCAAGGATCAGTAGGATAGTCAGTTTTACGAGGGTATGTTTGGCAGCATGAGTGAAGGAGGCTTTGTTGTGAAATAGGAAGCCAATTCTAGATTTAATTTTGGATTAGAGATGGTTAATGTGAGTCTGGAAAGAGAGTTTACAGTCTAACCAGATACCTAGGTATTTATAGTTCTCGACATATTCTAAATCATAACCGTCCAGAGTAGTGATGCTAGTCGGGCGGGCGGGTGTGGGCAGCAAGAGGTTGAAGAGCATGCATTTATTTTTACTACCATTTAAAAGCAGTTGGATGCCACGGAAGGAGTGTTGTATGGCATTGAAGCTTGTTTAGAAGTTTGTTAATTAACTTGTTGACGCTACCCATCCCTTTTAAGCGGGATAATTGTCATCAGCAACCGCTGAATAGCATAGCGCCACAGTCAAATAATATTACAAAAAAATATTCATATTCATGAAATCACAAGTGCAATATTGCAAAACACAGCTTAGCCTTTTGTTAATCCACCTCCACCTCAGATTTTGAAATTATGCTTTACAGCGAAAGCAATCCAAGCATTTGTGTAAGTTTATCGATAGCATAACAAAACATTATGTACACTAAGCATTAAGTAGCTAGGTCACAAAAATCAGAAAAGCAATCAAATTAATCGTTTATCTTTGATGATCTTTGGATGTTTTCACTCACGAGACTCCCAGTTACACAACAAATATTCCTTTTGTTCCATAAAGATTATTTTTTATATCCAAATACCTCTGTTTGTTTGTCGCGTTATGTTCAGAAATCCACAGGAAAGAGCGGTCACAACAACGTAGTTGAAAATTCCAAATAATATCCATAATGTCCACAGACATGTCAAAGTTTTTTATAATCAATCCACAGGTTTAAAAAATATATTCGATAATATATCAACCGGGAGTGTAGGTTTTTCATTAGGACCGGGAGAAACAATGGCCGCTTTACTCTGTAGCGCAAAACTCACTCTGAGAGCCCCCACCTATCCACTTACGCAATGTGATCTTTCTTGCTCATTTTTCAAAATAAAAGCCTGAAACTATGTCTAAAGCCTGTTGACACCTTAGGGAAGCCATAGAAAAAGGAATATGGTTGATATCCCTTTAAATGGAGGATAGGCATGCATAGGAACAGAGAGGTTTCAAAATACGAGGCACTTCCTGATTGCAATATATGTTCTGTTATACTCGCAAACAATATTTTGACAGTTTTGGAAACTTTAGAGTGTTTTCTATCCTAATCTGACAATTATATGCATATTCTAGTTTCTGGGGCTGAGAAATAGGCAGTTTCAAATGGGTACGTTTTTTTAGCCAAAAACAAAAATACTGCCCCCTACACGCAAAAGGTTAATACAGAGTCCAAAGAAGGACCAGATGTATACAGAATGATGTCATTTGCATAGAGTTGGATCAGAGAATCACCAGCAGCAAGAGCGACATCATTAGCAACATCATTGATATATACAGAGAAAAGAGTCGGCTCTAGAATTGAACCCTGTGGCACCCCCTTAGAGACTGCCAGAGGTCCGGACAACAGGCCCTCCTATTTGACACACTGAACTCTGTCTGAGAAGTAGTTGGTGAACCAGGCGAGGCAGTCATTTGAGAAACCAAGGCTATTGAGTCTGCCGATAACAATGCGGTGATTGACAGAGTCGAAAGCCTTGGCTAGGTCAATGAAGATGGCGGTTAGGATATTGTTTGGACCTTGAGCGTGACTGAGGTGCACCCATGACCAGCTCTGAAACCAGATTGCATAGTGGAGAAGGTACGGTGGGATTCAAAATGGTCGGTGATCTGTTTGTTAATTTGGTTTTTGAAGATTTTAGAAAAGCAGTGCAGGATGGATATAGGTCTATAACAGTTTTGGTCAAGAGTGTCTCCCCCTTTGAAGATGGGGATGACCGCGGCAGCTTTACATTCTTTGGGGATCTCAGACTATACGTGAGAGAGGTTGAACACACTAGCAATAGGGGTTGCAACAATTTCGGCTGATAATTTAAATTTTTAGAAAGAGAGGGTCCAGATTGTCTAGCCCAGCTGATTTGTAGGGATCCAGATTTTGCAGCCCTTTCAGAACATCAGCTGTCTGGATTTGGGATTTGGGGGAAGGAGAAGCGGGGGGGGGGGGGGTTGGACAAGTTGCCGCAGGGGGTGCTGAGCTGTTGGCTGAGGTAGGTGTAGCCAGATAAATGCTTATTGAAATGATTGATTATCTTAGATTTATCAGTGGTGACAGTGTTTCCTAGCCTCAGTGCAGTGGGCAGCTGGGAGGAGGTGCTCTTATTCTCCATGGACTTTACAGTGTCTCAAAACTTCTTTTTTTTGCTACAGAATGCAAATTTCTGTTTGAAAAAGCTAGCCTTAGCTTTCCTAACTGACTGTGTATATTAGTTCCCAACTTCCCTCACATATCGCAGGGACAATTCGATGCTAATGCAGAACGCCACAGGATGTGTTTGTGCTGGTCAAGGGCAGTCAAGTCTGGGTTGAACCAAGGGCTATATCTGTTCTTAGTTCTACATTTCTTGAATGGGACTTGCTTATTTAAGATGGTGAGGAAAGCACTTGTAAAGAGCAGGCATCCTCTACTGACGGGATGAGGTCAATATCCTTCCAGGTACCCTGGCCAGGTCGATTAGAAAGGCCTGCTCGCTGAAGTGTTTTAGGGAGCGTTTGACAGTGATGAGGGGTTGTCGTTTGACCGCGGACCCATTACGTACGCAGGCAATGACGAATTGATCGCTGAGATCCTGGTTGAAGACAGCAGAGGTGTATTTAGAGGGCAAGTAGGTCAGGATGATATCTAAGAGGGTGCCTATGGTTACGGATATAGGGTTGTACCTGGTAGGTTCCTTGATAATTTGTCTGAGATTGAGGGCATCTAACTTAGGTAGGACGGCCTGGGTGTTAAGCATATCCCAGTTTAGGTCACCTAACAGTACGAACTCTGAAGATAGATGGGGGACAATCAACTCACATATGGTGTCCATGGCACAGCTGGGGGCTGAGGGGGGTCTATAACAAGCAGCAACGGTAAGAAACTTGTTTCTGGAAAGGTGGATTTTTAAATGTAGAAGCTCAAATTTTGGGGGCACAGACCTGGATAGTATGACAGACCTCTGCAGGCTGTCTCTAAAGTAGATTGCAACTCCGCCCCCTTTGGCAGTTCTATCTTGTCGGAAAATGTTGTAGTTGGGGATAGACTTTTCAGTATTTTTGGTGGCATTCTTAAGCCAGGATTCAGACACGGCTAGGACATCAGGGTTGGCGGAGTGTGCTAAAGCAGTGATTAAAACAAACTTAAGGAGGAGGCTTCTAATGTTAACATGCATGAAACCAAGGTTTTTACGGTTACAGAAGTCAACAAATGAGAGCGCCTGGGGAATGTGAGTGGTGCTGGAGGCTGCAGGGCCAGGGTTAACCTTTACATCACCAGAGGAACAAAGGAGGAGTAGAATAAGGTTGCGGCTAAAGGCTATAAGAACTGGTCGTCTAGTGCGTTCGGAACAGAGTGTAAAAGGAGCAGATTTCTGGGCGTGGAAGAATAGATTCAAGGCATAATGTACAGACAAGGGTATGGTAGGCTGCGACTCCAGTGGGGGTAAACCTAGGTATTGAGTGACGATGATAGAGGTTTTGTCTCTAGAGGCACCAGTTACGCCAGGTGAGGTCACTGCATGTGTGGGGGGTGGAACAAAAGGGCTATCTCAGGCATATTGGGAAGGGCTGGGGGCTCTACAGTGAAATAAGACAATAATCACTAACCAAAACAGCAATAGACAAGACATATTGACATTAGGGAGAGGCATGTGTAGCTGAGTGATCATAGGGTCCAATGAGTAGCAATAGATGAGAAGAAGAAGAAGAAGAAAGGAGGAGGGATTCCTAGAAACAAACTCGGTTGACCGTTTTATCTGTGGATTAATTGTCAGAGTAGAGGACCTTGTGCATTTCAGGTAAAATAACAACCCAATGTTTATATCCCAGGACAAATTAGCTAGCAACAGCAAGCTAGCTAGGTAAATTGCCTTAATTGTTTAATTCTTTTTGACCTGTCCCCAAATTAATAGAATTGGTTTGTTTTGATTTTTCAACCTACGTGTCCTAATTGCATCTGGTGTGGGTGGACAAAATCAGCTTGCATGCAATGGCGCACGCAGACACACGCTGTGTGGTCATTATATAACAAGGACGTTGTGTGTGAGTGGAAGAGACGTCTGCCAAGTCTGGGCTCAGGGTAGAAGTGTCTAAGCATAGATCTAGGATCACCTTATTACTGTGAACATTTTTACCACATCATTTCTTTGTATAGACCTGGCCATAAAATAAAGTGCTATCCACAACTCAATTGTGAATATGTATACACATATTACCATACACTGAGAGTACTCGATGTATGCCCTCACTTTTTTTGCAGTGTGTTTATATGTAGGCTACATACCAGATGGTGAAAAACACAAACTTAAAAAAAGGCATAAACACAGACAGCTCAATGTATGCCTGGATTGCCAGGCTGTTTTTGAGAATATACATACTGTTATTAATATTGTATGTGCCTTGAACGATTCTGGGTTGTTCCACCTCAAAAAGCACAAGAAAGAGGATTTCGACACCTTCAATCTCAGATTGTTTTGAAAATGTTTATGTTGTTAGAAACAGATAAGATTAGCAACATTATTTTGTTGAAATATAATTTGATCTCGAAAAATTAAGCTAATTGATTGCACCCAAATTGGCCATTTTAATTTATAGGATAGGGTTCATATAATATTAAATAAATATAGTACCTAAGATCCGAATTGGACCAACCCTTACACCTAATAGCAGGAACAGCACCATCTACTGATCACAACCTAGTAATATCAGGATGTAGAGGACATAAACATAACAACTTCAATGACTAATTTCTCTGACCATGGGGAAAAAACATGACCAAATTCACTGCGAATAGATTACATAGGATGAAGAAACATACTCAGAGCCACAGCTCCATACTGCTTGTCAGACATAGAGAACTGATACTGTATACTCGTTGGGTTGGGATTGCCATGGGGTGTGGGGGTGGGGGTCTATTGGTGGCTTTTGACAAATCTTTGGATTCCTCATGTCTTACTCATTAGCTAGGTTTCCATCCAATTGGGGACAAATTTTCATTTGAGTATTCTAAAATCTGCATGAAAACAATATGCACATTTTCCCACCAGAGATGTTGCAGATGAAAGGCTGTGCATGATTACATAGTTAACATAAAAATAACTTCTGTGGTTAAATTCCCATGTACCAAATAAAATATACAAGTTAAATGGCATCGCATTTTCAACTCTACTGATGGTTTTGTCACAAAAATGTTGCATTGCGTTATATAGAAAATGGGTCAACACTGATCTTGACACGTGCCCTCTACTATACAGCTGGCAGATACAATGCAGGTATAGGCTACTACATGATGAGAATATTATGGACAAAAGAGATATCATTTTTTTATTTGTCAGCAGCCAAGCATCGATCATCATGTCACCAGAATAAGACCCTCAACATTTATTTGAATGGAGCATCAAGCTTATCACTGTGCACTTTCAGCACCCTGTGAAGTTCAACATAACTTATTTAGTCTGTAGCCTAATAAACAGCATACTTTCCCAACAAGTCTTATTGGGAGGACCACACAATATGTCATCACCTGCCTCCAAATTTACTTTGATATGAGGGTTATTATATCAATATTTGCTCATAAAAGCGTTTCCACCACCATTTCTCGCATAATTAATTGTATCGACACAAAAAGATCCCACCTTGTCTAGTGTATTTTGCACTGGCATGGAAATGTGAGTGTAAGTACCAGCATGTCCTACTGGAGAGACTCACACACACAAACATACACACACCACGGGATGAAAATGGTGTGTGTGTGTGATGGGGTAGACCTAGAGGAGCAAGTTTAACAAATCATACAGACCAGGAAGGAAAAAGAGGAATGAAGGACTGTATGACCTTATCTTCCAAGATAGCCCTACAAGTCTGCAAATGTATAACTTTGCTGTTGCATGCATTGTACTGAGGCATTACTTTTCTGATTCTATCTTGAAAATTTTTCTGGTGTGTTCTGGAACTTTCCCATAAGAGTTTTGATGCTACAGTGTGTGTCTCTCCCTGTCCATCGAAGTCTGTTTAATGCTTAATCTGCCATCTTAGAGGAACTCAGTGTAATTAGTCCCAATGAGGATCACCTTCCTTCCTGCCGCTAGACATTCATGTCATACAGACAAGCTGCTAGCCCTGTTTGACCCGGCTATGACAAGGCTCTGGGAACTAACTCTCTCTCTCTCTCTCACATATTGTTTTGTGTCACTGCTTTCCTCTCTTACTGTAGGGAAGAAGGTATGCCAAGCAAAAACCATTCATTGCAAAGTTTAAGAAACCATATACCTACAGTGCATTCGGAAAGTATTCAGACCCCTTTACGTTTTCCACATTTTGTTACGTTACAGCCTTATTCTAAAATGTATTACATTGTTTTCCCCCCTCATCAATCTACACACAATACCCCATAATGACAAAGCAAAAAATGTTTAAAAAAAACAAACATTTTTGCAAATGTATAAAAAATAAAAACAATGGAAATATCAAATTTACATAAGTATACAGACCCTTTACTGTTAAGGGAATTTTTATCAATGATGACTAATTATGTATACATTTTAATCAGGACTGACTAGTCCAAATGCTATTATGTACTGTACATATGAATTTTCTCTCTTGCTCCCATTCCCAATTGTATATAATATAGTCAGGAGTTTAGAACAGTGCCTTGGTACAAATGGATGAACTATCTCCAGATGGCAGGGGCGGACTATCTCTAGACTGTCTAGAATGCTATCTACACTGACTGACTGACCTTGGCTACAGGCGAGGAGGGAAGGCTCGAGAACTATAGGGCCTCTCTACTGGTGTCATGAAGAGATAGAACATTTAGAAAACGCTGCCGTCATTTTCAGTTTATAACCTGTGGAAAAATGTGTATATACCAGTACTCTCTTGAATTAAACGCTGTTACCTGACTTTTAAGACCGGGGCTCTGTCCATTCTTATAAAATAAATATAGGGTCTTACAAACCCTTAAATGCATTGACAGAGTATTTAATTCTGATTGGGAAACGATACAGAGGAATTTAGAATTCCTTCAACAATTGGTCCTTCGAAGCCGGGATCTAAAAATCCGTCCCTGCCATCTGGAGGTTGTACGCCGGGAAAAAAACGTGCACGTTAATCAATAAAAAAAAAAGACCTGGCTTCTGGATTGAGGTTAAAAACAGGCCGGTGTTTAACCCAGATGGCAGATACGATGACAGATCCAAACGAACAGTGCTTTTCCCAATCGGCAGCAGGTCAGTAGCCTTTATTCTTGAATTTGGGAGGGATTATTTAGGATATTATTGATTAAAATGTTATAAAGGAGTTAAATTTGATCAATAATAGGTGCTTGAATATTCTGAACAAATAAAATGGGTTTCTACCTTGGGTTTTAACCAAAATCGATAGGAAGGAAACAGGTCTGAAATGGACCTGTGGTAAGGTGCACTACCATAAATAAACTAGAGCTTAATAAATCCTGGTTTTGCAAGCCAGAAGGTTATTAAGGAGAGATATAGTACGCATTGGAGAATCAGGACGCTTGTTCCGTACAAATAGGATAGCCATTAATTTAAAAAACATACCTAAATAAAGTTTGAACCTGAGTAGTCTATCTGTATATGGGAAGTCGTCTGACTATCAAGAAGTAGCAGATAAGATATATATATAACAGGTGAGGATAAATTAGGCTTGGTGAGAAGGCAGGGTAATTCTAGGCGAACGGAATAATTGAACCTCTACAATGCTGAAAGAAATGAATATCAAAGGATGAGGTTAACTTTGTGACAATACAGAGGCGGATGCAAGATGCAAGCAACGATGGTTTAATGAATATAGTTTACAGCAGCAACAGGACAGACAGACTGTACTCAGACGGAATCCGACCCAGGGACTCGGGCGCATCTTCCGATGATAGCGTGCTGAGAAAACCAGGGGAGTGTGTCCGGATGGGTAGGAAGGAGCACAGCAGATAATCCACACAAGGGCGGTGAGAGAAGAGCACGGACACAACCTCAGGGAAGAAACAACGATCTGACAGAACATATAAAGGGAAGATAAGTGGTTCCAGCTGGCGCAGACAATCAGGCCGAGATTGGGAACCACGCCCACACAAACGAGAGAGAGAGAGAAAGAGAGAGGGAGGCAGTGGATTCATGAACCGTGACAATACCCCCCCTAGGAACGCCTCTTGGCGTTCCCAGGCGAATTTACCTGTCGATTGAAATCATCGATAAGGGAGTGATCCAGAATGTCCCTAGCAGGCACCCAACTTCTCTCCTCCGGGCCGTAACCCTCCCAGTCCACCAGGTACTGGAATCCGCGTCCCCTCCTTCTGGAGTCCAAAATACGATTGACAGAAAAGGTGGGTTCCCCATCAACAAGTCGTGGCGGCGGGGGAACCGGGACCGGCGGGTTAATGCGTGCCTGAAACACAGGTTTTATTTTAGACACATGAAAGGTAGGATGAATTCTCCTATACGCCGGAGGAAGCTTGAGCCGGACCGCCACCGGACTAATGATCCTGGTGACTTTGAACGGGCCGATAAATTTGGGGGCAAGCTTGTTCGAAACGGATCGGAGTGGAATGTTCTTAGTAGAAAGCCACACTCTTTGGCCAACGTCGTATACCGGAGGCTTCGACTGGTAGCGATCGGCCTTAGCCTTGGTGCGCGCCCCCACCCGGAGAAGAGTCTCACGGGCTCTGCTCCATGCGTGACGGCACCTCTGGATGAAAGCGTGAGCGGAGGGAACAGTGACCTCGGACTCCGTACTGGGAAAGATAGGTGGCTGGTAACCTAAACTACACTCAAACGGAGAGAGACCCGTGGCTGCCACTGGCAACGAATTGTGAGCGTACTCAACCATAGAGAGTTGTTGACTCCAGGAAGAGGGATTCTTAGAAACCAAACATCGCAACACTCTCTCCAAATCTTGGTTGGCCCTCTCCGTTTGACCGTTGCTCTGGGGATGAAACCCTGAAGACAGGCTGACACTCGCTCCCAGTAACCTACAAAACTCTTGCCAAAACTTGGACACAAATTGGGGCCCCGGTCAGAAACTACGTCCATCGGCAGGCCATGTAAGCGAAAGACGTGATCCACGACAGTTACCGCTGTCTCCTTGGCAGATGGTAATTTAGGCAAGGTAATAAAATGAGCCG